>NC_074665.1:180000-275000 GCF_029448725.1 Salvelinus fontinalis | reverse complement strand
AGAGGTGGTGGAGGTGTGTCTACAGATACACTGTATTAATGGAGAGGTGGTGGAGGTGTGTCTACAGATACACTGTATTAATGGAGAGGTGGTGGAGGTGTGTCTACAGATACACTGTATTAATGGAGGTGTGGAGGAGGTGTGTCTACAGATACACTGTATTAATGGAGGTGTGGAGGAGGTGTGTCTACAGATACACTGTATTAATGAAGGTGTGTCTACAGATACACTGTATTAATGGAGGTGTGTCTACAGATACACTGTATTCATGGAGGTGTGTCTACAGGTACACTGTATTAATGGAGGTGTGTCTACAGATGCACTGTATTAATGGAGGTGTGGTGGAGGTGTGTCTACAGATACACTGTATTAATGGAGGCGTGTCTACAGATACACTGTATTCATGGAGGTGTGTCTACAGATACACTGTATTAATGGAGGTGTGTCTACAGATACACTGTATTAATGGAGGCGTGTCTACAGATACACTGTATTAATGGAGGTGTGTCTACAGATACACTGTATTAATGGAGGCGTGTCTACAGATACACTGTATTCATGGAGGTGTGTCTACAGGTACACTGTATTAATGGAGGTGTGTCTACAGATGCACTGTATTAATGAAGGTGTGGTGGAGGTGTGTCTACAGATACACTGTATTAATGGAGGCGTGTCTACAGATACACTGTATTCATGGAGGTGTGTCTACAGATACACTGTATTAATGGAGGTGTGGAGGAGGTGTGTCTACAGATACACTGTATTAATGGAGGTGTGGTGGAGGTGTGTCTACAGATACACTGTATTAATGGAAAGGTGGTGGAGGTGTGTCTACAGATACACTGTATTAATGGAGGTGTGTCTACAGATACACTGTATTAATGGGGGTGTGTCTACAGATACACTGTATTCATGGAGGTGTGTCTACAGATACACTGTATTAATGGAGGTGTGTCTACAGATACACTGTATTAATGGAGGTGTGTCTACAGATACACTGTATTAATGGAGGTGTGTCTACAGATGCACTGTATTAATGGAGGTGTGTCTACAGATACACTGTATTAATGGAGGTGTGTCTACAGATACACTGTATTAATGGAGGTGTGTCTACAGATACACTGTATTAATGGAGGTGTGTCTACAGATACACTGTATTAATGGAGGTGTGTCTACAGATACACTGTATTAATGGAGGTGTGTCTACAGATACACTGTATTAATGGAGGTGTGTCTACAGATACACTGTATTAATGGAGGTGTGTCTACAGATACACTGTATTAATGGAGGTGTGTCTACAGATACACTGTATTAATGGAGGTGTGTCTACAGATACACTGTATTCATGGAGGTGTGGAGGAGGCGTGTCTACAGATACACTGTATTAATGGAGGTGTGTCTACAGATACACTGTATTAATGGAGGCGTGTCTACAGATACACTGTATTAATGGAGGTGTGGAGGAGGTGTGTCTACAGATACACTGTATTAATGGAGGTGTGGAGGAGGTGTGTCTACAGATACACTGTATTAATGGAGGTGTGTCTACAGGTACACTGTATTAATGGAGGTGTGTCTACAGGTACACTGTATTAATGGAGGTGTGTCTACAGATACACTGTATTAATGGAGGTGTGGAGGAGGTGTGTCTACAGATACACTGTATTAATGGAGGTGTGTCTACAGATACACTGTATTAATGGAGGTGTGTCTACAGATACACTGTATTAATGGAGAGGTGGTGGAGGTGTGTCTACAGATACACTGTATTAATGGAGGTGTGTCTACAGATACACTGTATTAATGGAGGTGTGGAGGAGGCGTGTCTACAGATACACTGTATTAATGGAGAGGTGGTGGAGGTGTGTCTACAGATACACTGTATTAATGGAGGTGTGGAGGAGATGTGTCTACAGATACACTGTATTAATGGAGGTGTGTCTACAGGTACACTGTATTAATGGAGGTGTGGAGGAGGTGTGTCTACAGATACACTGTATTAATGGAGGTGTGGAGGAGGTGTGTCTACAGATACACTGTATTAATGGAGGTGTGTCTACAGATACACTGTATTAATGGAGGTGTGGAGGAGGTGTGTCTACAGATACACTGTATTACTGGAGGCGTGTCTACAGATACACTGTATTAATGGAGGTGTGTCTACAGATACACTGTATTAATGGAGGTGTGGAGGAGGTGTGTCTACAGATACACTGTATTAATGGAGGTGTGGAGGAGGCGTGTCTACAGATACACTGTATTAATGGAGGTGTGGAGGAGGTGTGTCTACAGATACACTGTATTAATGGAGGTGTGGAGGAGGCGTGTCTACAGATACACTGTATTAATGGAGGTGTGTCTACAGATACACTGTATTAATGGAGGTGTGTCTACAGATACACTGTATTAATGGAGGTGTGGAGGAGGTGTGTCTACAGATACACTGTATTAATGGAGGTGTGTCTACAGATACACTGTATCTAATAACAATCAATATGGACCATCAGTAGGCCTGATAACAATCAATATGGACCATCAGTAGGCCTGATAACAATCAATATGGACCATCAGTAGGCCTGATAACAATCAATATGGACCATCAGTAGGCCTGATAACAATCAATATGGACCATCAGTAGGCCTGATAACAATCAATATGGACCATCAGTAGGCCTGATAACAATCAATATGGACCATCAGTAGGCCTGATAACAATCAATATGGACCATCAGTAGGCCTGATAACAATCAATATGGACCATCAGTAGGCCTGATAACAATCAATATGGACCATCAGTAGGCCTGATAACAATCAATATGGACCATCAGTAGGCCTGATAACAATCAAACAGGTTTTTAGACATTTTTGATAATTTATTAAAAATAAAAACTGAAATATCACATTTCCATAAGTATTCAGACCCTTTACTCAGTACTTTGTTGAAGCACCTTTGGCAGTGATTACAGCCTTGAGTCTTCTTGGGTAAGACGCTACAAGCTTGGCACACCTGTATTTGGGGAGTTTCTCCCGTTCTTCTCTGCAGATCCTCTCAAGCTCTCTCAGGTTGGATGGGGAGCATTGCTGCACAGCTATTTTCAGGTCTCTCCAGAGATGTTTGATCGGCTGCCACCACAATGCTTTGCCATAGGGATGGTGCCAGGTTTCCCCCAGACGTGATGCTTGGCATTCAGGCCAAATAGTTAAATATTTGTTCTCATGGTCTGAGAGTCTTTAGGTGCCTTTTGGCAAACTCCAAGTGGGCTGTCATGTGCCTTTTACTGAGGGGTGGATTACATCTGTCTTCTCTACCATAAAGGCCTGATTGGTGAAGTGCTGCAGAGATGGGAGAACCTTCCAGAAGGACAATCATCTCCACAGAGGAACTCTAGAGCTCTGTCAGAGTTACCATCGGATTCTTGGTCAACTCCCTGACCAAGGCCCTTCTCCCCCTATTGCTCAGTTTGGCCGAGCGGCCATCTCTAGGAAGAATCTTAGTGGTTCCAAACTTCATCCATTTCAGAATGATGGAGACCACCGTGTTCTTGAGGACCTTCAATGCTGCAGATACTTTTTTGTACCCTTCCCCAGATCTGTGCCTCGACACAATCCTGTCTCTGAGCTCTAGAGACAATTCCTTCGACCTCATGGCTTGTTTTTTGCACTGACATGCACTGTCAACTGTGGGACCTTATATAGACAGGTGTGTCTTTCCAAATCATGTCCAATCAATTGAATTAACCACAGATGGACTCCAAATCAAGTTGTAGAAACATCTCAAGGATGATCAATGGAAACGGGATGCACCCGCGCTCAATTTCAAGTCTCATAGCAAAGAATACTTCCGTAAATAAGTTATTTCTGTTTTTTATTTTTAATAAATTAGCAAACATTTATAAAAACCTGTGGAGTATTTTGTGTAGATTGCTGAGAACTTATTTTATTTAATAACATTTAGAATAAGGCCGTAACGTAACCAACGTGGAAAAGTCAAGGGGTCTGAATAGTTTACATTTGTATTATTGTTTGTATTATTTAATTCCATTCTTTAACTTTAGATTTGTGTGTATTGTTGTGAATTGTTAGATACTACTGCACTATTGGCGCTAGAAACACAAGCATTTTGCTACACCCACAATAACATCTGCTAAATATGTGTATGTGACCAATAAAATTGGATTTTGATTTGATTTAAACAGTTAACGATCAATATATATACACACTACTACTAGGCTTTAAACAGTTAACGATCAATATATATACACACTACTACTAGGCTTTAAACGGTTAACGATCAATATATATACACACTACTACTAGGCTTTAAACAGTTAAAGGCATAAACAGAGAATAAACAAATACTACAGTGTGTAATCTGAAAGGATCACTTTATCAGGTGGAAACAAAATCAACATTTAATCAACTCTCACGTCACTGCATACAGTTCCAAAACAGTCCATGCAGGTAGGCTTGTACAGTACTCTAATTAATGCAATAAGAAATAGACACTGATTAGGAGGCAATCCAGAGAATTGTATTGTTTAAGTGGTTGTTTCTTCATGTTGAACATGAATAAGCCATTAGGTTTATAGTGATCCATGTCAAACTGCATGAAGCCCGTTCTCAGTTTGACAAGGTGAATACTTCAAGTGGTAAGGCCTCATAGAAGAGTTAGAGCACCAGCTATAACAGTCTAGTCCTGGACCATGGTACAGAGTGCTGGCCAACATCCATCCATCAGCGTGGGTCTAGTTCATCAGGGTGGGTCTAGTTCATCAGGGTGGGTCTAGTTCATCAGGGTCTAGTTCATCAGGGTGGGTCTAGTTCATCAGGGTGGGTCTAGTTCATCAGGGTGGGTCTAGTTCATCAGGGTGGGTCTAGTTCATCAGGGTGGGTCTAGTTCATCAGGGTGGGTCTAGTTCATCAGGGTGGGTCTAGTTCATCAGGGTGGGTCTAGTTCATCAGGGTGGGTCTAGTTCATCAGGGTGGGTCTAGTTCATCAGGGTGGGTCTAGTTCATCAGGGTGGGTCTAGTTCATCAGGGTGAGTCTAGTTCATCAGGGTGGGTCTAGTTCATCAGGGTGGGTCTAGTTCATCAGGGTGGGTCTAGTTCATCAGGGTGGGTCTAGTTCATCAGGGTGGGTCTAGTTCATCAGGGTGGGTCTAGTTCATCAGGGTGGGTCTAGTTCATCAGGGTGGGTCTAGTTCATCAGGGTGGGTCTAGTTCATCAGGGTGGGTCTAGTTCATCAGGGTGGGTCTAGTTCATCAGGGTGGGTCTAGTTCATCAGGGTGGGTCTAGTTCATCAGGGTGGGTCTAGTTCATCAGGGTGGGTCTAGTTCATCAGGGTGGGTCTAGTTCATCAGGGTGGGTCTAGTTCATCAGGGTGGGTCTAGTTCATCAGGGTGGGTCTAGTTCATCAGGGTGGGTCTAGTTCATCAGGGTGGGTCTAGTTCATCAGGGTGGGTCTAGTTCATCAGGGTGGGTCTAGTTCATCAGGGTGGGTCTAGTTCATCAGGGTGGGTCTAGTTCATCAGGGTGGGTCTAGTTCATCAGGGTGGGTCTAGTTCATCAGGGTGGGTCTAGTTCATCAGGGTGGGTCTAGTTCATCAGGGTGGGTCTAGTTCATCAGGGTGGGTCTAGTTCATCAGGGTGGGTCTAGTTCATCAGGGTGGGTCTAGTTCATCAGGGTGGGTCTAGTTCATCAGGGTGGGTCTAGTTCATCAGGGTGGGTCTAGTTCATCAGGGTGAGTCTAGTTCATCAGGGTGGGTCTAGTTCATCAAGGTGGGTCTAGTTCATCAGGGTGGGTCTAGTTCATCAGGGTGGGTCTAGTTCATCAGGGTGGGTCTAGTTCATCAGGGTGGGTCTAGTTCATCAGGGTGGGTCTAGTTCATCAGGGTGGGTCTAGTTCATCAGGGTGGGTCTAGTTCATCAGGGTGGGTCTAGTTCATCAGGGTGGGTCTAGTTCATCAGGGTCTAGTTCATCAGGGTGGGTCTAGTTCATCAGGGTGGGTCTAGTTCATCAGGGTGGGTCTAGTTCATCAGGGTGGGTCTAGTTCATCAGGGTCTAGTTCATCAGGGTGGGTCTAGTTCATCAGGGTGGGTCTAGTTCATCAGGGTGGGTCTAGTTCATCAGGGTGGGTCTAGTTCATCAGGGTGGGTCTAGTTCATCAGGGTCTAGTTCATCAGGGTGGGTCTAGTTCATCAGGGTGGGTCTAGTTCATCAGGGTGGGTCTAGTTCATCAGGGTGGGTCTAGTTCATCAGGGTGGGTCTAGTTCATCAGGGTGGGTCTAGTTCATCAGGGTGGGTCTAGTTCATCAGTGTGGGTCTAGTTCATCAGGGTGGGTCTAGTTCATCAGGGTGGGTCTAGTTCATCAGGGTGGGTCTAGTTCATCAGGGTGGGTCTAGTTCATCAGGGTGGGTCTAGTTCATCAGGGTGGGTCTAGTTCATCAGGGTGGGTCTAGTTCATCAGGGTGGGTCTAGTTCATCAGGGTGGGTCTAGTTCATCAGGGTGGGTCTAGTTCATCAGGGTGGGTCTAGTTCATCAGGGTGGGTCTAGTTCATCAGGGTGGGTCTAGTTCATCAGGGTGGGTCTAGTTCATCAGGGTGGGTCTAGTTCATCAGGGTGGGTCTAGTTCATCAGGGTGGGTCTAGTTCATCAGGGTGGGTCTAGTTCATCAGGGTGGGTCTAGTTCATCAGGGTGGGTCTAGTTCATCAGGGTGGGTCTAGTTCATCAGGGTGGGTCTAGTTCATCAGGGTGGGTCTAGTTCATCAGGGTGGGTCTAGTTCATCAGGGTCTAGTTCATCAGGGTGGGTCTAGTTCATCAGGGTGGGTCTAGTTCATCAGGGTGGGTCTAGTTCATCAGGGTGGGTCTAGTTCATCAGGGTGGGTCTAGTTCATCAGGGTGGGTCTAGTTCATCAGGGTCTAGTTCATCAGGGTGGGTCTAGTTCATCAGGGTGGGTCTAGTTCATCAGGGTGGGTCTAGTTCATCAGGGTGGGTCTAGTTCATCAGGGTGGGTCTAGTTCATCAGGGTGGGTCTAGTTCATCAGGGTGGGTCTAGTTCATCAGGGTGGGTCTAGTTCAGGGTGCTGCTGTGTTCTCTGAATGCCCTTCATGAATTTCCAATGACCTTGGATAACTTCTACCTACTTAGGCACTTTGCTTGAGACAGTCCTTTAGAGCTGACACAACCTCTGGTAATATAACATCTCTGTTCTCCTTGGTGACCTGAGAGAGAGGAGGGAAGGCCGGGGGGTAGGGAGAGAGAGAAACACACAACCAAAGATGTTTAAGAGATACCATAGCAGCAAGAGTGTAGTGTTCCTGACGGATGGAACCAGATCTGTTAATATAACTAACATTAATCCTGACGGATGGAACAGATCTAACACTGTTAATATAACTAACATTAATCCTGATGGATGGAACCAGATCTAACACGGTTAATATAACTAACATTGATCCTGATGGATGGAACCAGATCTAACACGGTTAATATAACTAACATTAATCCTGATGGATGGAACCAGATCTGTTAATATAACTAACATTGATCCTGATGGATGGAACCAGATCTGTTAATATAACTAACATTAATCCTGATGGATGGAACCAGATCTGTTAATATAACTAACATTAATCCTGATGGATGGAACCAGATCTGTTAATATAACTAACATTAATCCTGATGGATGGAACCAGATCTGTTAATATAACTAACATTAATCCTGATGGATGGAACCAGATCTGTTAATATAACTAACATTAATCCTGATGGATGGAACCAGATCTGTTAATATAACTAACATTAATCCTGATGGATGGAACCAGATCTGTTAATATAACTAACATTAATCCTGATGGATGGAACCAGATCTGTTAATATAACTAACATTAATCCTGATGGATGGAACCAGATCTGTTAATATAACTAACATTAATCCTGATGGATGGAACCAGATCTGTTAATATAACTAACATTAATCCTGATGGATGGAACCAGATCTGTTAATATAACTAACATTAATCCTGATGGATGGAACCAGATCTGTTAATATAACTAACATTAATCCTGATGGATGGAACCAGATCTGTTAATATAACTAACATTGATCCTGATGGATGGAACCAGATCTGTTAATATAACTAACATTAATCCTGATGGATGGAACCAGATCGGTTAATATAACTAACATTAATCCTGATGGATGGAACCAGATCGGTTAATATAACTAACATTAATCCTGATGGATGGAACCAGATCTGTTAATATAACTAACATTAATCCTGATGGATGGAACCAGATCTGTTAATATAACTAACATTAATCCTGATGGATGGAACCAGATCTGTTAATATAACTAACATTAATCCTGATGGATGGAACCAGATCTAACACTGTTAATATAACTAACATTAATCCTGATGGATGGAACCAGATCTGTTAATATAACTAACATTAATCCTGATGGATGGAACCAGATCTGTTAATATAACTAACATTGATCCTGATGGATGGAACCAGATCTGTTAATATAACTAACATTAATCCTGATGGATGGAACCAGATCTAACACGGTTAATATAACTAACATTAATCCTGATGGATGGAACCAGATCGGTTAATATAACTAACATTAATCCTGATGGATGGAACCAGATCTGTTAATATAACTAACATTGATCCTGATGGATGGAACCAGATCTAACACGGTTACTATAACTAACATTAATCCTGATGGATGGAACCAGATCTGTTAATATAACTAACAATAATCCTGATGGATGGAACCAGATCTGTTAATATAACTAACATTAATCCTGATGGATGGAACCAGATCTGTTAATATAACTAACATTAATCCTGATGGATGGAACCAGATCTGTTAATATAACTAACATTAATCCTGATGGATGGAACCAGATCTAACACGGTTAATATAACTAACATTAATCCTGATGGATGGAACCAGATCTGTTAATATAACTAACATTGATCCTGATGGATGGAACCAGATCTGTTAATATAACTAACATTAATCCTGATGGATGGAACCAGATCTGTTAATATAACTAACATTAATCCTGATGGATGGAACCAGATCTAACACGGTTAATATAACTAACATTGATCCTGATGGATGGAACCAGATCTGTTAATATAACTAACATTAATCCTGATGGATGGAACCAGATCTGTTAATATAACTAACATTAATCCTGATGGATGGAACCAGATCTGTTAATATAACTAACATTAATCCTGATGGATGGAACCAGATCTGTTAATATAACTAACATTAATCCTGATGGATGGAACCAGATCTGTTAATATAACTAACATTAATCCTGATGGATGGAACCAGATCTGTTAATATAACTAACATTAATCCTGATGGATGGAACCAGATCTGTTAATATAACTAACATTAATCCTGATGGATGGAACCAGATCTGTTAATATAACTAACATTAATCCTGATGGATGGAACCAGATCTGTTAATATAACTAACATTAATCCTGATGGATGGAACCAGATCTGTTAATATAACTAACATTAATCCTGATGGATGGAACCAGATCTGTTAATATAACTAACATTAATCCTGATGGATGGAACCAGATCTGTTAATATAACTAACATTAATCCTGATGGATGGAACCAGATCTGTTAATATAACTAACATTAATCCTGATGGATGGAACCAGATCTGTTAATATAACTAACATTAATCCTGATGGATGGAACCAGATCTGTTAATATAACTAACATTAATCCTGATGGATGGAACCAGATCTAACACGGTTAATATAACTAACATTAATCCTGATGGATGGATCTGGTTTAGTCACGCATGATTTCATGTTTAATCCCCACAATGCTTTACGGTAAAAGGATAACGTATTAGTCATGCTATACTGTAAAAGGATAATGGTATCTACCATGCTATACTGTAAAATGATAATGGTATTAGTCATGCTATACTGTAAAAGGATAACGGTATTAGTCATGCTATACTGTAAAAGGATAACGGTATCTACCATGCTATACTGTAAAAGGATAATGGTATCTACCATGCTATACTGTAAAATGATAATGGTCTCTACCATGCTATACTGTAAAAGGATAACGGTATCTACCATGCTATACTGTAAAAGGATAACGGTATCTACCATGCTATACTGTAAAATGATAATGGTATCTACCAGGCTATACTGTAAAAGGATAACGGTACTAGTCATGCTATACTGTAAAAGGATAATGGTATTAGTCATGCTATACTGTAAAAGGATAACGGTATCTACCATGCTATACTGTAAAAGGATAACGGTATCTACCATGCTATACTGTAAAAGGATAACGGTATTAGTCATGCTATACTGTAAAAGGATAATGGTCTCTACCATGCTATACTGTAAAAGGATAACGGTATCTACCATGCTATACTGTAAAAGGATAACGGTATTAGTCATGCTATACTGTAAAAAGATAACGGTATTAGTCATGCTATACTGTAAAAGGATAACGGTATCTACCATGCTATACTGTAAAAGGATAATGGTATCTACCATGCTATACTGTAAAAGGATAATGGTATTAGTCATGCTATACTGTAAAATGATAATGGTATTAGTCATGCTATACTGTAAAAGGATAACGGTATCTACCATGCTATACTGTAAAAGGATAATGGTATCTACCATGCTATACTGTAAAATGATAATGGTATTAGTCATGCTATACTGTAAAAGGATAACGGTATCTACCATGCTATACTGTAAAAGGATAATGGTCTCTACCATGCTATACTGTAAAAGGATAATGGTATCTACCATGCTATACTGTAAAAGGATAACGGTATCTACCATGCTATACTGTAAAATGATAATGGTCTCTACCATGCTATACTGTAAAAGGATAACGGTATCTACCATGCTATACTGTAAAATGATAACGGTATTAGTCATGCTATACTGTAAAAGGATAATGGTATCTACCATGCTATACTGTAAAAGGATAATGGTATAAGTCATGCTATACTGTAAAAGGATAATGGTATCTACCATGCTATACTGTAAAAGGATAACGTATTAGTCATGCTATACTGTAAAAGGATAACGGTATTAGTCATGCTATACTGTAAAAGGATAACGGTATTAGTCATGCTATACTGTAAAAGGATAACGTATTAGTCATGCTATACTGTAAAAGGATAACGGTATCTACCATGCTATACTGTAAAAGGATAATGGTATCTACCATGCTATACTGTAAAAGGATAACGGTATCTACCATGCTATACTGTAAAAGGATAATGGTATCTACCATGCTATACTGTAAAATGATAATGGTCTCTACCATGCTATACTGTAAAAGGATAACGGTATCTACCATGCTATACTGTAAAAGGATAACGGTATCTACCATGCTATACTGTAAAAGGATAATGGTATTAGTCATGCTATACTGTAAAAGGATAACGGTATCTACCATGCTATACTGTAAAAGGATAACGGTATCTACCATGCTATACTGTAAAAGGATAACGGTATTAGTCATGCTATACTGTAAAAGGATAACGGTATTAGTCATGCTATACTGTAAAAGGATAACGGTATCTACCATGCTATACTGTAAAAGGATAATGGTATCTACCATGCTATACTGTAAAAGGATAATGGTATTAGTCATGCTATACTGTAAAAGGATAACGGTATCTACCATGCTATACTGTAAAAGGATAATGGTATCTACCATGCTATACTGTAAAAGGATAATGGTATTAGTCATGCTATACTGTAAAATGATAATGGTATTAGTCATGCTATACTGTAAAATGATAATGGTATTAGTCATGCTATACTGTAAAAGGATAACGGTATCTACCATGCTATACTGTAAAAGGATAATGGTATCTACCATGCTATACTGTAAAAGGATAACGGTATTAGTCATGCTATACTGTAAAAGGATAACGGTATCTACCATGCTATACTGTAAAAGGATAATGGTCTCTACCATGCTATACTGTAAAAGGATAATGGTATCTACCATGCTATACTGTAAAAGGATAACGGTATCTACCATGCTATACTGTAAAAGGATAACGGTATCTACCATGCTATACTGTAAAAGGATAACGGTATCTACCATGCTATACTGTAAAAGGATAACGGTATCTACCATGCTATACTGTAAAAGGATAATGGTATCTACCATGCTATACTGTAAAAGGATAACGGTATTAGTCATGCTATACTGTAAAAGGATAACGTATTAGTCATGCTATACTGTAAAATGATAACGGTATCTACCATGCTATACTGTAAAAGGATAACGGTATCTACCATGCTATACTGTAAAAGGATAACGGTATCTACCATGCTATACTGTAAAAGGATAATGGTATTAGTCATGCTATACTGTAAAAGGATAACGTATTAGTCATGCTATACTGTAAAAGGATAACGGTATTAGTCATGCTATACTGTAAAAGGATAACGGTATCTACCATGCTATACTGTAAAAGGATAACGGTATCTACCATGCTATACTGTAAAAGGATAACGGTATCTACCATGCTATACTGTAAAAGGATAATGGTATAAGTCATGCTATACTGTAAAAGGATAATGGTATCTACCATGCTATACTGTAAAAGGATAACGGTATCTACCATGCTATACTGTAAAAGGATAACGGTATTAGTCATGCTATACTGTAAAAGGATAATGGTATCTACCATGCTATACTGTAAAAGGATAATGGTATAAGTCATGCTATACTGTAAAATGATAATGGTATCTACCATGCTATACTGTAAAAGGATAATGGTATCTACCATGCTATACTGTAAAAGGATAATGGTATCTACCATGCTATACTGTAAAAGGATAATGGTATCTACCATGCTATACTGTAAAAGGATAACGGTATCTACCATGCTATACTGTAAAATGATAATGGTATTAGTCATGCTATACTGTAAAAGGATAACGGTATCTACCATGCTATACTGTAAAAGGATAACGGTATCTACCATGCTATACTGTAAAAGGATAACGGTATCTACCATGCTATACTGTAAAAGGATAACGGTATCTACCATGCTATACTGTAAAAGGATAATGGTATAAGTCATGCTATACTGTAAAAGGATAATGGTATCTACCATGCTATACTGTAAAAGGATAACGGTATCTACCATGCTATACTGTAAAAGGATAATGGTATCTACCATGCTATACTGTAAAAGGATAATGGTATAAGTCATGCTATACTGTAAAAGGATAATGGTATCTACCATGCTATACTGTAAAAGGATAACGGTATCTACCATGCTATACTGTAAAAGGATAATGGTATCTACCATGCTATACTGTAAAAGGATAACGGTATCTACCATGCTATACTGTAAAAGGATAACGGTATCTACCATGCTATACTGTAAAAGGATAATGGTATTAGTCATGCTATACTGTAAAATGATAATGGTATCTACCATGCTATACTGTAAAAGGATAACGGTATCTACCATGCTATACTGTAAAAGGATAACGGTATCTACCATGCTATACTGTAAAAGGATAACGGTATCTACCATGCTATACTGTAAAATGATAATGGTATTAGTCATGCTATACTGTAAAAGGATAACGGTATCTACCATGCTATACTGTAAAAGGATAACGGTATCTACCATGCTATACTGTAAAAGGATAATGGTATAAGTCATGCTATACTGTAAAAGGATAATGGTATCCATCATGCTATACTGTAAAAGGATAATGGTATAAGTCATGCTATACTGTAAAATGATAATGGTATCTACCATGCTATACTGTAAAAGGATAATGGTATCTACCATGCTATACTGTAAAAGGATAATGGTATCTACCATGCTATACTGTAAAAGGATAATGGTATCTACCATGCTATACTGTAAAAGGATAACGGTATCTACCATGCTATACTGTAAAATGATAATGGTATTAGTCATGCTATACTGTAAAAGGATAACGGTATCTACCATGCTATACTGTAAAATGATAATGGTATTAGTCATGCTATACTGTAAAAGGATAATGGTATCTACCATGCTATACTGTAAAAGGATAACGGTATCTACCATGCTATACTGTAAAATGATAACGGTATTAGTCATGCTATACTGTAAAAGGATAATGGTATCCACCATGCTATTCTGTAAAATGATAATGGTATTAGTCATGCTATACTGTAAAAGGATAATGGTATCTACCATGCTATACTGTAAAAGGATAATGGTATCTACCATGCTATACTGTAAAATGATAACGGTATTAGTC
Source organism: Salvelinus fontinalis (assembly GCF_029448725.1). Taxonomy (NCBI): domain Eukaryota; kingdom Metazoa; phylum Chordata; class Actinopteri; order Salmoniformes; family Salmonidae; genus Salvelinus; species Salvelinus fontinalis. The sequence continues at coordinate 260,669 of NC_074665.1, read as the reverse complement.
ATGCTATACTGTAAAAGGATAATGGTATCTACCATGCTATACTGTAAAATGGTAATGGTATTAGTCATGCTATACTGTAAAAGGATAATGGTATCTACCATGCTATACTGTAAAAGGATAACGGTATCTACCATGCTATACTGTAAAAGGATAACGGTATCTACCATGCTATACTGTAAAAGGATAACGGTATCGCAAATGCTATAATGTAAATGGATAATGGTATAAGTCATGCTATACTGTAAAAGGATAATGGTATCTACCATGCTATACTGTAAAATGATAACGGTATTAGTCATGCTATACTGTAAAAGGATAATGGTATCTACCATGCTATACTGTAAAATGATAATGGTATTAGTCATGCTATACTGTAAAAGGATAATGGTATCTACCATGCTATACTGTAAAAGGATAACGGTATCTACCATGCTATACTGTAAAAGGATAACGGTATCTACCATGCTATACTGTAAAAGGATAACGGTATCTACCATGCTATACTGTAAAAGGATAACGGTATCTACAATGCTATAATGTAAATGGATAATGGTATAAGTCATGCTATACTGTAAAAGGATAATGGTATCTACCATGCTATACTGTAAAAGGATAACGGTATCTACCATGCTATACTGTAAAAGGATAATGGTATCTACCATGCTATACTGTAAAAGGATAATGGTATTAGTCATGCTATACTGTAAAAGGATAACGGTATCTACCATGCTATACTGTAAAAGGATAATGGTATCTACCATGCTATACTGTAAAAGGATAATGGTATCTACCATGCTATACTGTAAAAGGATAATGGTATCTACCATGCTATACTGTAAAAGGATAATGGTATCTACCATGCTATACTGTAAAAGGATAATGGTATCTACCATGCTATACTGTAAAAGGATAATGGTATTAGTCATGTTATACTGTAAAAGGATAACGGTATCTACCATGCTATACTGTAAAAGGATAACGGTATCTACCATGCTATACTGTAAAAGGATAACGGTATCTACCATGCTATACTGTAAAAGGATAATGGTATCTACCATGCTATACTGTAAAAGGATAACGGTATCTGCCATGCTATACTGTAAAAGGATAACGGTATCTACCATGCTATACTGTAAAAGGATAATGGTATTAGTCATGCTATACTGTAAAAGGATAACGTATTAGTCATGCTATACTGTAAAAGGATAACGGTATTAGTCATGCTATACTGTAAAAGGATAACGGTATCTACCATGCTATACTGTAAAAGGATAACGGTATCTACCATGCTATACTGTAAAAGGATAATGGTATAAGTCATGCTATACTGTAAAAGGATAATGGTATCTACCATGCTATACTGTAAAAGGATAACGGTATCTACCATGCTATACTGTAAAAGGATAACGGTATTAGTCATGCTATACTGTAAAAGGATAATGGTATCTACCATGCTATACTGTAAAAGGATAATGGTATAAGTCATGCTATACTGTAAAATGATAATGGTATCTACCATGCTATACTGTAAAAGGATAATGGTATCTACCATGCTATACTGTAAAAGGATAATGGTATCTACCATGCTATACTGTAAAAGGATAATGGTATCTACCATGCTATACTGTAAAAGGATAACGGTATCTACCATGCTATACTGTAAAATGATAATGGTATTAGTCATGCTATACTGTAAAAGGATAACGGTATCTACCATGCTATACTGTAAAAGGATAACGGTATCTACCATGCTATACTGTAAAAGGATAACGGTATCTACCATGCTATACTGTAAAAGGATAACGGTATCTACCATGCTATACTGTAAAAGGATAATGGTATAAGTCATGCTATACTGTAAAAGGATAATGGTATCTACCATGCTATACTGTAAAAGAATAACGGTATCTACCATGCTATACTGTAAAAGGATAATGGTATAAGTCATGCTATACTGTAAAAGGATAATGGTATCTACCATGCTATACTGTAAAAGGATAACGGTATCTACCATGCTATACTGTAAAAGGATAACGGTATCTACCATGCTATACTGTAAAAGGATAATGGTATCTACCATGCTATACTGTAAAAGGATAATGGTATTAGTCATGCTATACTGTAAAATGATAATGGTATCTACCATGCTATACTGTAAAAGGATAACGGTATCTACCATGCTATACTGTAAAAGGATAATGGTATCTACCATGCTATACTGTAAAAGGATAACGGTATCTACCATGCTATACTGTAAAAGGATAACGGTATCTACCATGCTATACTGTAAAATGATAATGGTATTAGTCATGCTATACTGTAAAAGGATAACGGTATCTACCATGCTATACTGTAAAAGGATAACGGTATCTACCATGCTATACTGTAAAAGGATAATGGTATAAGTCATGCTATACTGTAAAAGGATAATGGTATTAGTCATGCTATACTGTAAAAGAATAATGGTATCTATCATGCTATACTGTAAAAGGATAATGGTATAAGTCATGCTATACTGTAAAATGATAATGGTATCTACCATGCTATACTGTAAAAGGATAATGGTATCTACCATGCTATACTGTAAAAGGATAATGGTATCTACCATGCTATACTGTAAAAGGATAATGGTATCTACCATGCTATACTGTAAAAGGATAACGGTATCTACCATGCTATACTGTAAAATGATAATGGTATTAGTCATGCTATACTGTAAAAGGATAACGGTATCTACCATGCTATACTGTAAAATGATAATGGTATTAGTCATGCTATACTGTAAAAGGATAATGGTATCTACCATGCTATACTGTAAAAGGATAACGGTATCTACCATGCTATACTGTAAAAGGATAACGGTATCTACCATGCTATACTGTAAAATGATAACGGTATTAGTCATGCTATACTGTAAAAGGATAATGGTATCTACCATGCTATTCTGTAAAATGATAATGGTATTAGTCATGCTATACTGTAAAAGGATAATGGTATCTACCATGCTATACTGTAAAAGGATAATGGTATCTACCATGCTATACTGTAAAATGATAACGGTATTAGTCATGCTATACTGTAAAAGGATAATGGTATCTACCATGCTATACTGTAAAATGATAATGGTATTAGTCATGCTATACTGTAAAAGGATAATGGTATCTACCATGCTATACTGTAAAAGGATAACGGTATCTACCATGCTATACTGTAAAAGGATAACGGTATCTACCATGCTATACTGTAAAAGGATAACGGTATCTACAATGCTATAATGTAAATGGATAATGGTATAAGTCATGCTATACTGTAAAAGGATAATGGTATCTACCATGCTATACTGTAAAATGATAACGGTATTAGTCATGCTATACTGTAAAAGGATAATGGTATCTACCATGCTATACTGTAAAATGATAATGGTATTAGTCATGCTATACTGTAAAAGGATAATGGTATCTACCATGCTATACTGTAAAAGGATAACGGTATCTACCATGCTATACTGTAAAAGGATAACGGTATCTACCATGCTATACTGTAAAAGGATAACGGTATCTACCATGCTATACTGTAAAAGGATAACGGTATCTACCATGCTATACTGTAAAAGGATAATGGTATCTACCATGCTATACTGTAAAAGGATAACGGTATCTACAATGCTATAATGTAAATGGATAATGGTATAAGTCATGCTATACTGTAAAAGGATAATGGTATCTACCATGCTATACTGTAAAAGGATAACGGTATCTACCATGCTATACTGTAAAAGGATAATGGTATCTACCATGCTATACTGTAAAAGGATAATGGTATTAGTCATGCTATACTGTAAAAGGATAACGGTATCTACCATGCTATACTGTAAAAGGATAATGGTATCTACCATGCTATACTGTAAAAGGATAATGGTATCTACCATGCTATACTGTAAAAGGATAATGGTATCTACCATGCTATACTGTAAAAGGATAATGGTATCTACCATGCTATACTGTAAAAGGATAATGGTATCTACCATGCTATACTGTAAAAGGATAATGGTATTAGTCATGTTATACTGTAAAAGGATAACGGTATCTACCATGCTATACTGTAAAAGGATAACGGTATCTACCATGCTATACTGTAAAAGGATAATGGTATCTACCATGCTATACTGTAAAAGGATAATGGTATCTACCATGCTATACTGTAAAAGGATAACGGTATCTACCATGCTATACTGTAAAAGGATAATGGTATTAGTCATGTTATATTGTAAAAGGATAACGGTATCTACCATGCTATACTGTAAAAGGATAACGGTATCTACAAAGCTATAATGTAAATGGATAATGGTATAAGTCATGCTATACTGTAAAAGGATAATGGTATCTACCATGCTATACTGTAAAAGGATAACGGTATCTACCATGCTATACTGTAAAAGGATAATGGTATCTACCATGCTATACTGTAAAAGGATAATGGTATTAGTCATGCTATACTGTAAAAGGATAACGGTATCTACCATGCTATACTGTAAAAGGATAATGGTATCTACCATGCTATACTGTAAAAGGATAATGGTATCTACCATGCTATACTGTAAAAGGATAATGGTATCTACCATGCTATACTGTAAAAGGATAATGGTATCTACCATGCTATACTGTAAAAGGATAATGGTATCTACCATGCTATACTGTAAAAGGATAATGGTATTAGTCATGCTATACTGTAAAAGGATAACGGTATCTACCATGCTATACTGTAAAAGGATAATGGTATCTACCATGCTATACTGTAAAAGGATAATGGTATCTACCATGCTATACTGTAAAAGGATAATGGTATCTACCATGCTATACTGTAAAAGGATAATGGTATCTACCATGCTATACTGTAAAAGGATAATGGTATTAGTCATGTTATACTGTAAAAGGATAACGGTATCTACCATGCTATACTGTAAAAGGATAACGGTATCTACCATGCTATACTGTAAAAGGATAATGGTATCTACCATGCTATACTGTAAAAGGATAATGGTATCTACCATGCTATACTGTAAAAGGATAATGGTATTAGTCATGCTATACTGTAAAAGGATAATGGTATCTACCATGCTATACTGTAAAAGGATAACGGTATCTACCATGCTATACTGTAAAAGGATAATGGTATCTACCATGCTATACTGTAAAAGGATAATGGTATCTACCATGCTATACTGTAAAATGATAATGGTATTAGTCATGCTATACTGTAAAAGGATAACGGTATCTACCATGCTATACTGTAAAAGGATAACGGTATCTACCATGCTATACTGTAAAAGGATAATGGTATCTACCATGCTATACTGTAAAAGGATAACGGTATCTACCATGCTATACTGTAAAAGGACAATGGTATCTACCATGCTATACTGTAAAAGGATAATGGTCTCTACCATGCTATACTGTAAAAGGATAATGGTATCTACCATGCTATACTGTAAAAGGATAACGGTATCTACCATGCTATACTGTAAAAGGATAACGGTATCTACCATGCTATACTGTAAAAGGATAACGGTATCTACCATGCTATACTGTAAAAGGATAACGGTATCTACCATGCTATACTGTAAAAGGATAATGGTATCTACCATGCTATACTGTAAAAGGATAACGGTATCTACAATGCTATAATGTAAATGGATAATGGTATAAGTCATGCTATACTGTAAAAGGATAATGGTATCTACCATGCTATACTGTAAAAGGATAACGGTATCTACCATGCTATACTGTAAAAGGATAATGGTATCTACCATGCTATACTGTAAAAGGATAATGGTATTAGTCATGCTATACTGTAAAAGGATAACGGTATCTACCATGCTATACTGTAAAAGGATAATGGTATCTACCATGCTATACTGTAAAAGGATAATGGTATCTACCATGCTATACTGTAAAAGGATAATGGTATCTACCATGCTATACTGTAAAAGGATAATGGTATCTACCATGCTATACTGTAAAAGGATAATGGTATCTACCATGCTATACTGTAAAAGGATAATGGTATTAGTCATGTTATACTGTAAAAGGATAACGGTATCTACCATGCTATACTGTAAAAGGATAACGGTATCTACCATGCTATACTGTAAAAGGATAATGGTATCTACCATGCTATACTGTAAAAGGATAATGGTATCTACCATGCTATACTGTAAAAGGATAACGGTATCTACCATGCTATACTGTAAAAGGATAATGGTATTAGTCATGTTATATTGTAAAAGGATAACGGTATCTACCATGCTATAGTGTAAAAGGATAACGGTATCTACAATGCTATAATGTAAATGGATAATGGTATAAGTCATGCTATACTGTAAAAGGATAATGGTATCTACCATGCTATACTGTAAAAGGATAACGGTATCTACCATGCTATACTGTAAAAGGATAATGGTATCTACCATGCTATACTGTAAAAGGATAATGGTATTAGTCATGCTATACTGTAAAAGGATAACGGTATCTACCATGCTATACTGTAAAAGGATAATGGTATCTACCATGCTATACTGTAAAAGGATAATGGTATCTACCATGCTATACTGTAAAAGGATAATGGTATCTACCATGCTATACTGTAAAAGGATAATGGTATCTACCATGCTATACTGTAAAAGGATAATGGTATCTACCATGCTATACTGTAAAAGGATAATGGTATTAGTCATGCTATACTGTAAAAGGATAACGGTATCTACCATGCTATACTGTAAAAGGATAATGGTATCTACCATGCTATACTGTAAAAGGATAATGGTATCTACCATGCTATACTGTAAAAGGATAATGGTATCTACCATGCTATACTGTAAAAGGATAATGGTATTAGTCATGTTATACTGTAAAAGGATAACGGTATCTACCATGCTATACTGTAAAAGGATAACGGTATCTACCATGCTATACTGTAAAAGGATAATGGTATCTACCATGCTATACTGTAAAAGGATAATGGTATCTACCATGCTATACTGTAAAAGGATAATGGTATTAGTCATGCTATACTGTAAAAGGATAATGGTATCTACCATGCTATACTGTAAAAGGATAACGGTATCTACCATGCTATACTGTAAAAGGATAATGGTATCTACCATGCTATACTGTAAAAGGATAATGGTATCTACCATGCTATACTGTAAAATGATAATGGTATTAGTCATGCTATACTGTAAAAGGATAACGGTATCTACCATGCTATACTGTAAAAGGATAACGGTATCTACCATGCTATACTGTAAAAGGATAATGGTATCTACCATGCTATACTGTAAAAGGATAACGGTATCTACCATGCTATACTGTAAAAGGACAATGGTATCTACCATGCTATACTGTAAAAGGATAATGGTCTCTACCATGCTATACTGTAAAAGGATAATGGTATCTACCATGCTATACTGTAAAAGGATAATGGTATCTACCATGCTATACTGTAAAATGATAATGGTATTAGTCATGCTATACTGTAAAAGGATAACGGTATCTACCATGCTATACTGTAAAAGGATAATGGTATCTACCATGCTATACTGTAAAATGATAATGGTATTAGTCATGCTATACTGTAAAAGGATAACGGTATTAGTCATGCTATACTGTAAAAGGATAATGGTATCTACCATGCTATACTGTAAAAGGATAATGGTATTAGTCATGCTATACTGTAAAAGGATAACGGTATCTACCATGCTATACTGTAAAAGGATAATGGTATCTACCATGCTATACTGTAAAAGGATAATGGTATCTACCATGCTATACTGTAAAAGGATAATGGTATCTACCATGCTATACTGTAAAAGGATAATGGTATCTACCATGCTATACTGTAAAAGGATAATGGTATCTACCATGCTATACTGTAAAAGGATAATGGTATCTACCATGCTATACTGTAAAAGGATAATGGTATTAGTCATGCTATACTGTAAAAGGATAATGGTATCTACCATGCTATACTGTAAAAGGATAACGGTATCTACCATGCTATACTGTAAAAGGATAATGGTATCTACCATGCTATACTGTAAAAGGATAATGGTATCTACCATGCTATACTGTAAAATGATAATGGTATTAGTCATGCTATACTGTAAAAGGATAACGGTATTAGTCATGCTATACTGTAAAAGGATAATGGTATCTACCATGCTATACTGTAAAAGGATAATGGTATTAGTCATGCTATACTGTAAAAGGATAACGGTATCTACCATGCTATACTGTAAAAGGATAATTGTATTAGTCATGCTATACTGTAAAAGGATAACGGTATCTACCATGCTATACTGTAAAAGGATAATGGTATCTACCATGCTATACTGTAAAAGGATAATGGTATCTACCATGCTATACTGTATAAGGATAATGGTATCTACCATGCTATACTGTAAAAGGATAATGGTATCTACCATGCTATACTGTAAAAGGATAACGGTATCTACCATGCTATACTGTAAAAGGATAACGGTATTAGTCATGCTATACTGTAAAAGGATACCGGTATTAGTCATGCTATACTGTAAAAGGATAACGTATTAGTCATGCTATACTGTAAAAGGATAACGGTATCTACCATGCTATACTGTAAAAGGATAATGGTATCTACCATGCTATACTGTAAAAGGATAACGGTATTAGTCATGCTATACTGTAAAAGGATAACGTATTAGTCATGCTATACTGTAAAATGATAATGGTATCTACCATGCTATACTGTAAAAGGATAACGTATCTACCATGCTATACTGTAAAAGGATAATGGTATCTACCATGCTATACTGTAAAAGGATAACGGTATTAGTCATGCTATACTGTAAAAGGATAACGGTATCTACCATGCTATACTGTAAAAGGATAATGGTATCTACCATGCTATACTGTAAAAGGATAATGGTATCTACCATGCTATACTGTAAAAGGATAATGGTATCTACCATGCTATACTGTAAAAGGATAATGGTATTAGTCATGCTATACTGTAAAAGGATAACGGTATCTACCATGCTATACTGTAAAAGGATAATGGTATTAGTCATGCTATACTGTAAAAGGATACCGGTATTAGTCATGCTATACTGTAAAAGGATAACGTATTAGTCATGCTATACTGTAAAAGGATAACGGTATCTACCATGCTATACTGTAAAAGGATAATGGTATCTACCATGCTATACTGTAAAAGGATAACGGTATTAGTCATGCTATACTGTAAAAGGATAACGTATTAGTCATGCTATACTGTAAAATGATAATGGTATCTACCATGCTATACTGTAAAAGGATAACGTATCTACCATGCTATACTGTAAAAGGATAATGGTATCTACCATGCTATACTGTAAAATGATAATGGTATTAGTCATGCTATACTGTAAAAGGATAACGTATTAGTCATGCTATACTGTAAAAGGATAATGGTATCTACCATGCTATACTGTAAAAGGATAACGGTATCTACCATGCTATACTGTAAAAGGATAATGGTATTAGTCATGCTATACTGTAAAAGGATAACGTATTAGTCATGCTATACTGTAAAAGGATAACGGTATCTACCATGCTATACTGTAAAATGATAATGGTATTAGTCATGCTATACTGTAAAAGGATAACGGTATCTACCATGCTATACTGTAAAAGGATAATGGTCTCTACCATGCTATACTGTAAAAGGATAATGGTATCTACCATGCTATACTGTAAAAGGATAACGGTATTAGTCATGCTATACTGTAAAAGGATAACGTATTAGTCATGCTATACTGTAAAATGATAATGGTATCTACCATGCTATACTGTAAAAGGATAACGGTATCTACCATGCTATACTGTAAAAGGATAACGTATTAGTCATGCTATACTGTAAAATGATAATGGTATCTACCATGCTATACTGTAAAAGGATAATGGTATCTACCATGCTATACTGTAAAAGGATAACGGTATCTACCATGCTATACTGTAAAAGGATAATGGTATTAGTCATGCTATACTGTAAAAGGATAACGGTATCTACCATGCTATACTGTAAAAGGATAATGGTATTAGTCATGCTATACTGTAAAAGGATAACGGTATCTACCATGCTATACTGTAAAAGGATAACGGTATCTACCAAGCTATACTGTAAAAGGATAATGGTATTAGTCATGCTATACTGTAAAATGATAATGGTATCTACCATGCTATACTGTAAAAGGATAACGGTATCTACCATGCTATACTGTAAAAGGATAACGGTATCTACCATGCTATACTGTAAAAGGATAATGGTATTAGTCATGCTATACTGTAAAAGGATAATGGTATTAGTCATGCTATACTGTAAAAGGATAATGGTCTCTACCATGCTATACTGTAAAAGGATAATGGTATCTACCATGCTATACTGTAAAAGGATAATGGTATTAGTCATGCTATACTGTAAAAGGATAACGGTATCTACCATGCTATACTGTAAAAGGATAATGGTATAAGTCATGCTATACTGTAAAAGGATAATGGTATTAGTCATGCTATACTGTACATTTACATTTAACATTTAAGTCATTTAGCAGACGCTCTTATCCAGAGCGACTTACAAATTGGTGCATTCACCTAATGACATCCAGTGGAACAGCCACTTTACAATAGTGCATCTACATCTTTTAAGGGGGGGGGGGGGGGCAGAAGGATTGCTTTATCCTATCCTAGGTATTCCTTGAAGAGGTGGGGTTTCAGGTGTCTCCGGAAGGTGGTGATTGACTCCGCTGTCCTGGCGTCGTGAGGGAGTTTGTTCCACCATTGGGGTGCCAGAGCAGCGAACAGTTTTGATTGGGCTGAGCGGGAACTGTACTTCCTCAGTGGTAGGGAGGCGAGCAGGCCAGAGGTGGATGAACGCAGTGCCCTTGTTTGGGTGTAGGGCCTGATCAGAGCCTGAAGGTACTGAGGTGCCGTTCCCCTCACAGCTCCGTAGGCAAGCACCATGGTCTTGTAGCGGATGCGAGCTTCAACTGGAAGCCAGTGGAGAGAGCGGAGGAGCGGGGTGACGTGAGAGAACTTGGGAAGGTTGAACACCAGACGGGCTGCGGCGTTCTGGATGAGTTGTAGGGGTTTGATGGCACAGGCAGGGAGCCCAGCCAACAGCGAGTTGCAGTAATCCAGACGGGAGATGACAAGTGCCTGGATTAGGACCTGCGCCGCTTCCTGTGTGAGGCAGGGTCGTACTCTGCGGATGTTGTAGAGCATGAACCTACAGGAACGGGCCACCGCCTTGATGTTAGTTGAGAACGACAGGGTGTTGTCCAGGATCACGCCAAGGTTCTTAGCGCTCTGGGAGGAGGACACAATGGAGTTGTCAACCGTGATGGCGAGATCATGGAACGGGCAGTCCTTCCCCGGGAGGAAGAGCAGCTCCGTCTTGCCGAGGTTCAGCTTGAGGTGGTGATCCGTCATCCACACTGATATGTCTGCCAGACATGCAGAGATGCGATTCGCCACCTGGTCATCAGAAGGGGGAAAGGAGAAGATTAGTTGTGTGTCGTCTGCATAGCAATGATAGGAGAGACCATGTGAGGTTATGACAGAGCCAAGTGACTTGGTGTATAGCGAGAATAGGAGAGGGCCTAGAACAGAGCCCTGGGGGACACCAGTGGTGAGAGCGCGTGGTGAGGAGACAGATTCTCGCCACGCCACCTGGTAGGAGCGACCTGTCAGGTAGGACGCAATCCAAGCGTGGGCCGCGCCGGAGATGCCCAACTCGGAGAGGGTGGAGAGGAGGATCTGATGGTTCACAGTATCGAAGGCAGCCGATAGGTCTAGAAGGATGAGAGCAGAGGAAAGAGAGTTAGCTTTAGCAGTGCGGAGCGCCTCCGTGATACAGAGAAGAGCAGTCTCAGTTGAGTGACTAGTCTTGAAACCTGACTGATTTGGATCAAGAAGGTCATTCTGAGAGAGATAGCAGGAGAGCTGGCCAAGGACGGCACGTTCAAGAGTTTTGGAGAGAAAAGAAAGAAGGGATACTGGTCTGTAGTTGTTGACATCGGAGGGATCGAGTGTAGGTTTTTTCAGAAGGGGTGCAACTCTCGCTCTCTTGAAGACGGAAGGGACGTAGCCAGCGGTCAGGGATGAGTTGATGAGCGAGGTGAGGTAAGGGAGAAGGTCTCCGGAAATGGTCTGGAGAAGAGAGGAGGGGATAGGGTCAAGCGGGCAGGTTGTTGGGCGGCCGGCCGTCACAAGACGCGAGATTTCATCTGGAGAGAGGGGAGAGAAAGAGGTCAAAGCACAGGGTAGGGCAGTGTGAGCAGAACCAGCGGTGTCGTTTGACTTAGCAAACGAGGATCGGATGTCGTCGACCTTCTTTTCAAAATGGTTGACGAAGTCGTCTGCAGAGAGGGAGGAGGGGGGGGGGAGGGGGAGGAGGATTCAGGAGGGAGGAGAAGGTGGCAAAGAGCTTCCTAGGGTTAGAGGCAGATGCTTGGAATTTAGAGTGGTAGAAAGTGGCTTTAGCAGCAGAGACAGAAGAGGAAAATGTAGAGAGGAGGGAGTGAAAGGATGCCAGGTCCGCAGGGAGGCGAGTTTTCCTCCATTTCCGCTCGGCTGCCCGGAGCCCTGTTCTGTGAGCTCGCAATGAGTCGTCGAGCCACGGAGCGGGAGGGGAGGACCGAGCCGGCCTGGAGGATAGGGGACATAGAGAGTCAAAGGATGCAGAAAGGGAGGAGAGGAGGGTTGAGGAGGCAGAATCAGGAGATAGGTTGGAGAAGGTTTGGGCAGAGGGAAGAGATGATAGGATGGAAGAGGAGAGAGTAGCGGGGGAGAGAGAGCGAAGGTTGGGACGGCGCGATACCATCCGAGTAGGGGCAGTGTGGGAAGTGTTGGACGAGAGCGAGAGGGAAAAGGATACAAGGTAGTGGTCGGAGACTTGGAGGGGAGTTGCAATGAGGTTAGTGGAAGAACAGCATCTAGTAAAGATGAGGTCAAGCGTATTGCCTGCCTTGTGAGTAGGGGGGGAAGGTGAGAGGGTGAGGTCAAAAGAGGAGAGGAGTGGAAAGAAGGAGGCAGAGAGGAATGAGTCAAAGGTAGACATGGGGAGGTTAAAGTCACCCAGAACTGTGAGAGGTGAGCCGTCCTCAGGAAAGGAGCTTATCAAGGCATCAAGCTCATTGATGAACTCTCCAAGGGAACCTGGAGGGCGATAAATGATAAGGATGTTAAGCTTGAAAGGGCTGGTAACTGTGACAGCATGGAATTCAAAGGAGGCGATAGACAGATGGGTAAGGGGAGAAAGAGAGAATGACCACTTGGGAGAGATGAGGATCCCGGTGCCACCACCCCGCTGACCAGAAGCTCTCGGGGTGTGCGAGAACACGTGGGCAGACGAAGAGAGAGCAGTAGGAGTAGCAGTGTTATCTGTGGTGAGCCATGTTTCCGTCAGTGCCAAGAAGTCGAGGGACTGGAGGGAGGCATAGGCTGAGATGAGCTCTGCCTTGTTGGCCGCGGATCGGCAGTTCCAGAGGCTACCGGAGACCTGGAACTCCACGTGGGTCGTGCGGGCTGGGACCACCAGGTTAGGGTGGGCGCGGCCACGCGGTGTGAGGCGTTTGTATGGTCTGTGCAGAGAGGAGAGAACAGGGATAGACAGACACATATTTGACAGGCTACAGAAGAGGCTACGCTAAAGCAAAGGAGATTAGAATGACAAGTGGGCTACACGTCTCGAATGTTCAGAAAGTTAAGCTTACGTAGCAAAAAATCAATAAAATTACAAATCTTACTGTAAAAGGATAACGGTATCTACCATGCTATACTGTAAAAGGATAACGGTATCTACCATGCTATACTGTAAAAGGATAACGGTATTAGTCATGCTATACTGTAAAATGATAATGGTATAAGTCATGCTATACTGTAAAAGGATAACGGTATTAGTCATGCTATACTGTAAAATGATAATGGTATAAGTCATGCTATACTGTAAAAGGATAACGGTATCTACCATGCTATACTGTAAAAGGATAATGGTATAAGTCATGCTATACTGTAAAAGGATAACGGTATTAGTCATGCTATACTGTAAAAGGATAATGGTATAAGTCATGCTATACTGTAAAAGGATAACGGTATTAGTCATGCTATACTGTAAAAGGATAATGGTATTAGTCATGCTATACTGTAAAAGGATAATGGTCTCTACCATGCTATACTGTAAAAGGATAATGGTATCTACCATGCTATACTGTAAAAGGATAATGGTATCTACCATGCTATACTGTAAAAGGATAATGGTATCTACCATGCTATACTGTAAAATGATAACGGTATTAGTCATGCTATACATTCTTTTGACCGGTAGTGAGTGAGTATGTACAGTGGCTTGCGAAAGTATTCATCCCCTTGGCATTTTTCCTATTTTGTTGCCTTACTACCTGGACTTAAAATAGATTTTTTGGGGGGGTTTGTATCATTTGATTTACACAACATGCCGACCACCTTGAAGATGCAAAATATTTTTTATTGTGAAACAAACAAATATTCACACCCCCCAAAGTCAATACTTTGTAGAACCACCTTTTGCAGCAATTACAGCTGCAAGTCTCTTGGGGTGTGTCTCTATAAGCTTGGCACAGCTAGACCACTTGGATTTTTGCCCATTTTTCAAGGCAAAACTGCTCCAGCTCCTTCAAGTTGGATGGGTTCCTCTGATGTACAGCAATTTTTAAGTCATACCACAGATTCTCAATTGGATTGAGGTCTGGGCTTTGACTAGGCCATTCCAAGACATTTAAATGTTTAAATCACTCGAGTGTTGCTTCAGCAGTATGCTTAGGGTCATTGTCCTGCTGGAAGGTGAACCTCCGTCCCAGTCTCAAATCTCTGGAAGACAAACAGGTTTACCTCAAGAATTTCTTATTCTTCTTTATTCCAGACATAGCATTTTCCTTGATGGCCAAAAAGCAACATTTTAGTCTCATCTGACCAGAGTACCTTCTTCCATGTTTGGGGTGTCTCCCACATGCCTTTTGGCGAACACCAAATGTGTTGGCTTATTTTTTTCTTTAAGCAATGGCTTTTTTTCTTGCCACTCTTCCGTAAAGCCCAGCTTTGTGGAGTGTACGACTTAAAGTGGTCCTATGGACAGATACTCCAATCTCCGGTGTGGAGCTTTGCAGCTCCTTCAGGGCTATCTTTGGTCTCTTTGTTGGCTCTCTGATTAATGCCCTCCTTGCCTGGTCCGTGAGTTTCGGATATTATTTTATAACCCAACCCTGATCTGTACTTCTCCACAACTTTGTCCCTAACCTGTTTTTAGAGCTCCTTGGTCTTCATAGTACCGCTTGCTTGGTGGTACCCCTTGCTTAGATGTGTTGCAGACTCCGCGGCCTTTCAGAACAGGTGTGTGTATATACACTGAGATCATGTGACAGATCATGTGACAATTAGATTGCACACAGGTGGACTTCAACAAATTATGTGACTTCTGAATGTATTTGGTTGCACCAGATCTTATTTAGGGGCTTCATAGCAAAGGGGGTGAATACATATGCACGCACCACTTTTCCGAATTTCTTTTTAGAATTTTTTAAAACAAGTTATTTGTTTTATTTCACTTCACCAATTTGGACTATTTTGCGTCGTCCATTACATGAAATCCGAATAAAAATCTATTTATATTACAGGTTGTAATGCAACACATTAGGACAAACGCCAAGGGGTGAATACTTTTGAAAGGCACTGTATTATATATAACATATATACATATAGACCAATTTCACCAGACTCCATAGGCTCGAGACCAATTTAACCAGACTCCATAGGGTCGAGACCAATTTAACCAGACTCCATAGGGTCGAGACCAATTTAACCAGACTCCATAGGGTCGAGACCAATTTAACCAGACTCCATAGGGTCGAGACCAATTCAACCAGACTCCCTACGGTCTGAGACCAATTTAACCAGACTCCCTACGGTCTGAGACCAATTTAACCAGACTCCATAGGGTCGAGACCAATTTAACCAGACTCCCTACGGTCTGAGACCAATTTAACCAGACTCCCTACGGTCTGAGACCAATTTAACCAGACTCCCTACGGTCTGAGACCAATTTAACCAGACTCCATAGGGTCGAGCCCAATTTAACCAGACTCCATAGGGTCGAGACCAATTTAACAAGGCTCCCTACGGTCTGAGACCAATTTAACCAGACTCCCTACGGTCTGAGACCAATTTAACCAGACTCCATATGGTCGAGACCAATTTAACCAGACTCCATAGGGTTGAGACCAATTTAACCAGACTCCATAGTGTCGAGACCAATTTAACCAGACTCCATAGGGTCGAGACCAATTTAACCAGACTCCATAGGGTCGAGACCAATTTAACCAGACTCCATAGGGTCGAGACCAATTTAACCAGACTCCATAGGGTCGAGACCAATTTAACCAGACTCCCTACGGTCTGAGACCAATTTAACCAGACTCCCTACGGTCTGAGACCAATTTAACCAGACTCCCTACGGTCTGAGACCAATTTAACCAGACTCCATAAGGGTCGAGACCAATTTACCAGACTCCATAGGTGTCGAGACCAATTTAACCAGACTCCATAGGCTCGAGACCAATTTAACCAGACTCCATAGGGTCGAGACCAATTTAACCAGACTCCATAGGGTCGAGACCAATTTAACCAGACTCCATAGTGTCCGAGACCAATTTAACCAGACTCCATAGGGTCGAGACCAATTTAACCAGACTCCATAGGGTCGAGACCAATTTAACCAGACTCCATAGGGTCGAGACCAATTTAACCAGACTCCATAGGGTCGAGACCAATTTAACCAGACTCCATAGGGTCGAGACCAATTTAACTAGACTCCATAGGGTCGAGACCAATTTAACCAGACTCCATAGGGTCGAGACCAATTTAACCAGACTCCATAGGGTCGAGACCAATTTAACCAGACTCCCTACGGTCGAGACCAATTTAACCAGACTCCCTACGGTCTGAGACCAATTTAACCAGACTCCCTACGGTCTGAGACCAATTTAACCAGACTCCCTATGGTCTGAGACCAATTTAACCAGACTCCCTACGGTCTGAGACCAATTTAACCAGACTCCATAAGGGTCGAGACCAATTTAACCAGACTCCATAGGTGTCGAGACCAATTTAACCAGACTCCCTACGGTCTGAGACCAATTTAACCAGACTCCATAGGGTTCGAGACCAATTTAACCAAACTCCATAGGGTTCGAGACCAATTTAACCAGACACCATAGGGGTCGAGACCAATTTAACTAGACTCCATAGGGT
The DNA here is from genome assembly GCF_029448725.1 of Salvelinus fontinalis. NCBI lineage: Eukaryota > Metazoa > Chordata > Actinopteri > Salmoniformes > Salmonidae > Salvelinus > Salvelinus fontinalis. The sequence goes on along the minus strand of NC_074665.1, from coordinate 243,312 downwards.
CTGAGACCAATTTAATCAGACTCCCTAGGGTCTGAGACCAATTTAACCAGACTCCCTAGGGTCTGAGACCAATTTAACCAGACTCCATAGGGTCTGAGACCAATTTAACCAGACTCCATAGTGTCTGAGACCAATTTAACCAGACTCCCTACGGTCTGAGACCAATTTAACCAGACTCCATAGTGTCTGAGACCAATTTAACCAGACTCCATAGGGTCGAGACCAATTTAACCAGACTCCATAGTGTCCGAGACCAATTTAACCAGACTCCATAGGGTTCGAAACCAATTTAACCAGACTCCATAGGGTCTGTCGAGTAGGCTGAACAATTGATGTCCCTACAATGAGGGAGGTAAAATCAGATAGATACAGAGAGAGTGGGATTATTTGTGTGTACTCACAGTGAAGACAGTGACGTCCTTCCTGGTCCGTATCTCCTCCACGAAACCCAGTGGTTTGCCTGAAGGGACGGGTATAGTCCCCAGGACAGAGACGACTAGAGAGTCCAGGGTCTGTCTGACTGACCTGATGAACGCCTGGCTGAACAGCTCCATTTTACCAACCTCATCTATGATGAACACCTGACGGTCGCTACTGCATGAAGAGTCAAGCTACACAGAGAGAGAGAGAGGTTAGAGACAACACTCACCACAAACACAGAGAGAGAGAGAGGTTAGAGACATCACTCACCACAAACACAGAGAGAGAGAGAGGTTAGAGACATCACTCACCACAAACACAGAGAGAGAGGTTAGAGACATCACTCACCACAAACACAGAGAGAGAGGTTAGAGACATCACTCACCACAAACACAGAGAGAGCGGTTAGAGACATCACTCACCACAAACACAGAGAGAGAGGTTAGAGACATCACTCACCACAAACACAGAGAGAGAGGTTAGAGACATCACTCACCACAAACACAAAGAGAGAGGTTAGAGACATCACTCACCACAAACACAGAGAGAGAGGTTAGAGACATCACTCACCACAAACACAGAGAGAGAGGTTAGAGACATCACTCACCACAAACACAGAGAGAGAGAGAGCGGTTAGAGACATCACTCACCACAAACACAGAGAGAGAGAGAGGTTAGAGACATCACTCACCACAAACACAGAGAAAGAGAGAGGTTAGAGACATCACTCACCACAAACACAGAGAGAGAGGTTAGAGACATCACTCACCACAAACACAGAGAAAGAGAGAGGTTAGAGACATCACTCACCACAAACACAGAGAGAGAGGTTAGAGACATCACTCACCACAAACACAGAGAGAGAGGTTAGAGACATCACTCACCACAAACACAGAGAGAGAGGTTAGAGACATCACTCACCACAAACACAGAGAGAGAGAGAGGTTAGAGACATCACTCACCACAAACACACAGAGAGAGAGAGGTTAGAGACATCACTCACCACAAACACAGAGAGAGCGGTTAGAGACATCACTCACCACAAACACAGAGAGAGAGGTTAGAGACATCACTCACCACAAACACAGAGAGAGAGAGAGGTTAGAGACATCACTCACCACAAACACAGAGAAAGAGAGAGGTTAGAGACATCACTCACCACAAACACAGAGAGAGAGAGAGGTTAGAGACAACACTCACCACAAACACAGAGAAAGAGAGAGGTTAGAGACATCACTCACCACAAACACAGAGAAAGAGAGAGGTTAGAGACATCACTCACCACAAACACAGAGAGAGAGGTTAGAGACATCACTCACCACAAACACAGAGAGAGAGAGAGGTTAGAGACATCACTCACCACAAACACAGAGAAAGAGAGAGGTTAGAGACATCACTCACCACAAACACAGAGAGAGAGAGAGGTTAGAGACATCACTCACCACAAACACACAGAGAGAGAGAGGTTAGAGACATCACTCACCACAAACACAGAGAGAGAGAGAGGTTAGAGACATCACTCACCACAAACACAGAGAGAGAAAGAGGTTCGAGACATCACTCACCACAAACACACAGAGAGAGAGAGAGGTTAGAGACATCACTCACCACAAACACAGAGAGAGAGGTTAGAGACATCACTCACCACAAACACAGAGAGAGAGGTTAGAGACATCACTCACCACAAACACAGAGAGAGAGGTTAGAGACATCACTCACCACAAACACAGAGAGAGAGAGAGAGGTTAGAGACATCACTCACCACAAACACAGAGAGAGAGAGAGGTTAGAGACAACCACAAGCTGCTGAGGGTCTACTCTACTCTACTACCAGAGCTGCTGAGGGTCTACTCTACTACCAGAGCTGCTGAGGGTCTACTCTACTCTACTACCAGAGCTGCTGAGGGTCTACTCTACTACCAGAGCTGCTGAGGGTCTACTCTACTCTACTACCAGAGCTGCTGAGGGTCTACTCTACTCTACTACCAGAGCTGCTGAGGGTCTACTCTACTCTACTACCAGAGCTACTGAGGGTCTACTCTACTCTACTACCAGAGCTGCTGAGGGTCTACTCTACTACCAGAGCTGCTGAGGGTCTACTCTACTACCAGAGCTGCTGAGGGTCTACTCTACTACCAGAGCTGCTGAGGGTCTACTCTACTACCAGAGCTGCTGAGGGTCTACTCTACTACCAGAGCTGCTGAGGGTCTACTCTACTACCAGAGCTGCTGAGGGTCTACTCTACTCTACTACCAGAGCTGCTGAGGGTCTACTCTACTCTACTACCAGAGCTGCTGAGGGTCTACTCTACTCTACTACCAGAGCTGCTGAGGGTCTACTCTACTCTACTACCAGAGCTGCTGAGGGTCTACTTTACTCTACTACCAGAGCTGCTGAGGGTCTACTCTACTCTACTACCAGAGCTGCTGAGGGTCTACTCTACTCTACTACCAGAGCTGCTGTGGGTCTACTCTACTCTACTACCAGAGCTGCTGAGGGTCTACTCTACTCTACTACCAGAGCTGCTGAGGGTCTACTCTACTCTACTACCAGAGCTGCTGTGGGTCTACTCTACTCTACTACCAGAGCTGCTGAGGGTCTACTCTACTCTACTACCAGAGCTGCTGTGGGTCTACTCAACTCTACTACCAGAGCTGCTGAGGGTCTACTCTACTCTACTACCAGAGCTGCTGTGGGTCTACTCAACTCTACTACCAGAGCTGCTGAGGGTCTACTCTACTCTACTACCAGAGCTGCTGTGGGTCTACTCAACTCTACTACCAGAGCTGCTGAGGGTCTACTCGACTACCAGAGCTGCTGAGGGTCTACTCTACTCTACTACCAGAGCTGCTGAGGGTCTACTCTACTCTACTACCAGAGCTGCTGAGGGTCTACTCTACTACCAGAGCTGCTGAGGGTCTACTCTACTACCAGAGCTGCTGAGGGTCTACTCTACTCCCAGAGCTGCTGTGGGTCTACTTTACTCTACTACCAGAGCTGCTGTGGGTCTACTCTACTCTACTACCAGAGCTGCTGAGGGTCTACTCTACTCTACTACCAGAGCTGCTGTGGGTCTAATCTACTACCAGAGCTGCTGAGGGTCTACTCTACTACCAGAGCTGCTGAGGGTCTACTCTACTCTACTACCAGAGCTGCTGTGGGTCTACTCTACCTTACTACCAGAGCTGCTGAGGGTCTACTCTACTCTACTACCAGAGCTGCTGAGGGTGTACTCTACTACCACAGCTGCTGAGGGTCTACTCTACTCTACTACCAGAGCTGCTGAGGGTCTACTCTACTCTACTACCAGAGCTGCTGTGGGTCTACTCTACTCTACTACCAGAGCTGCTGTGGGTCTACTCTACTCTACTACCAGAGCTGCTGAGGGTCTACTCTACTACCAGAGCTGCTGAGGGTGTACTCTACTCTACTACCAGAGCTGCTGAGGGTCTACTCTACTACCAGAGCTGCTGTGGGTCTACTCTACTCTACTACCAGAGCTGCTGAGGATCTACTCTACTCTACTACCAGAGCTGCTGTGGGTCTACTCTACTCTACTACCAGAGCTGCTGAGGGTCTACTCTACTACCAGAGCTGCTGTGGGTCTACTCAACTCTACTACCAGAGCTGCTGAGGGTCTACTCTACTCTACTACCAGAGCTGCTGTGGGTCTACTCTACTCTACTCTACTACCAGAGCTGCTGAGGGTCTACTCTACTCTACTACCAGAGCTGCTGTGGGTCTACTCAACTCTACTACCAGAGCTGCTGAGGGTCTACTCGACTACCAGAGCTGCTGAGGGTCTACTCTACTCTACTACCAGAGCTGCTGAGGGTCTACTCTACTCTACTACCAGAGCTGCTGAGGGTCTACTCTACTACCAGAGCTGCTGAGGGTCTACTCTACTACCAGAGCTGCTGAGGGTCTACTCTACTACCAGAGCTGCTGTGGGTCTACTCTACTCTACTCTACTACCAGAGCTGCTGAGGGTCTACTCTACTCTACTACCAGAGCTGCTGTGGGTCTACTCAACTCTACTACCAGAGCTGCTGAGGGTCTACTCGACTACCAGAGCTGCTGAGGGTCTACTCTACTCTACTACCAGAGCTGCTGTGGGTCTACTCTACTCTACTACCAGAGCTGCTGTGGGTCTACTCTACTCTACTACCAGAGCTGCTGAGGGTCTTCTCTACTCTACTACCAGAGCTGCTGTGGGTCTACTCTACTCTACTACCAGAGCTGCTGAGGGTCTACTCTACTACCAGAGCTGCTGTGGGTCTACTCTACTCTACTACCAGAGCTGCTGAGGATCTACTCTACTCTACTACCATAGCTGCTGTGGGTCTACTCTACTCTACTACCAGAGCTGTTGAGGGTCTACTCTACTCTACTACCAGAGCTGCTGAGGGTCTACTCTACTACCAGAGCTGCTGAGGGTCTACTCTACTCTACTACCAGAGCTGCTGAGGGTCTACTCTACTCTACTACCAGAGCTGCTGAGGGTCTACTCTACTACCAGAGCTGCTGAGGGTCTACTCTACTACCAGAGCTGCTGAGGGTCTACTCTACTACCAGAGCTGCTGAGGGTCTACTCTACTACCAGAGCTGCTGAGGGTCTACTCTACTCTACTACCAGAGCTGCTGTGGGTCTACTCTACTCTACTACCAGAGCTGCTGTGGGTCTACTCTACTCTACTACCAGAGCTGCTGTGGGTCTACTCTACTCTACTACCAGAGCTGCTGAGGGTCTACTCTACTCTACTACCAGAGCTGCTGTGGGTCTACTCTACTCTACTACCAGAGCTGCTGAGTGTCTACTCTACTCTACTACCAGAGCTGCTGAGGGTCTACTCTACTCTACTACCAGAGCTGCTGAGGGTCTACTCTACTACCAGAGCTGCTGAGGGTCTACTCTACTACCAGAGCTGCTGAGGGTCTACTCTACTACCAGAGCTGCTGTGGGTCTACTCTACTCTACTACCAGAGCTGCTGAGGATCTACTCTACTCTACTACCAGAGCTGCTGAGGGTCTACTCTACTCTACTACCAGAGCTGCTGAGGGTCTACTCTACTACCAGAGCTGCTGAGGGTCTACTCTACTACCAGAGCTGCTGAGGGTCTACTCTACTACCAGAGCTGCTGAGGGTCTACTCTACTACCAGAGCTGCTGAGGGTCTACTCTACTACCAGAGCTGCTGAGGGTCTACTCTACTCTACTACCAGAGCTGCTGAGGGTCTACTCTACTACCAGAGCTGCTGAGGGTCTACTCTACTACCAGAGCTGCTGAGGGTCTACTCTACTCTACTACCAGAGCTGCTGAGGGTCTACTCTACTACCAGAGCTGCTGAGGGTCTACTCTACTACCAGAGCTGCTGAGGGTCTACTCTACTCTACTACCAGAGCTGCTGAGGGTCTACTCTACTACCAGAGCTGCTGTGGGTCTACTCTACTCTACTACCAGAGCTGCTGTGGGTCTACTCTACTACCAGAGCTGCTGAGGGTCTACTCTACTACCAGAGCTGCTGAGGGTCTACTCTACTACCAGAGCTGCTGAGGGTCTACTCTACTACCAGAGCTGCTGAGGGTCTACTCTACTACCAGAGCTGCTGAGGGTCTACTCTACTACCAGAGCTGCTGAGGGTCTACTCTACTCTACTACCAGAGCTGCTGAGGGTCTACTCTACTCTACTACCAGAGCTGCTGAGGGTCTACTCTACTCTACTACCAGAGCTGCTGAGAGTCTACTCTACTACCAGAGCTGCTGAGGGTCTACTCTACTACCAGAGCTGCTGAGGGTCTACTCTACTACCAGAGCTGCTGAGGGTCTACTCTACTCTACTACCAGAGCTGCTGAGGGTCTACTCTACTACCAGAGCTGCTGAGGGTCTACTCTACTCTACTCCCAGAGCTGCTGAGGGTCTACTCTACTACCAGAGCTGCTGTGGGTCTACTCTACTCTACTACCAGAGCTGCTGTGGGTCTACTCTACTACCAGAGCTGCTGAGGGTCTACTCTACTACCAGAGCTGCTGAGGGTCTACTCTACTACCAGAGCTGCTGAGGGTCTACTCTACTACCAGAGCTGCTGAGGGTCTACTCTACTACCAGAGCTGCTGAGGGTCTACTCTACTCTACTACCAGAGCTGCTGTGGGTCTACTCTACTCTACTACCAGAGCTGCTGAGGGTCTACTCTACTCTACTACCAGAGCTGCTGTGGGTCTACTCTACTCTACTACCAGAGCTGCTGAGGGTCTACTCTACTCTACTACCAGAGCTGCTGAGGGTCTACTCTACTCTACTACCAGAGCTGCTGAGGGTCTACTCTACTCTACTACCAGAGCTGCTGAGGGTCTACTCTACTACCAGAGCTGCTGAGGGTCTACTCTACTCTACTACCAGAGCTGCTGAGGGTCTACTCTACTACCAGAGCTGCTGAGGGTCTACTCTACTCTACTACCAGAGCTGCTGAGGGTCTACTCTACTACCAGAGAATACCAAGAGTGTTTAAAGCTGTCATCAAGGCAAAGGGTGTCTACTTTGATTTGTTTAACTTTAACTTGTTACTACATGATTCCATATGTGTTATGTCATAGTTTTGATGTCTTCACTATTATTTTACAATTTAGAAAATAGTACAAAATAAAGAAAGACCCTGGAATGAGTAGGTGTGTCCAAACCTTCGACTGGTACTGAATGAGGAAAATCACTGCTCACAAGCCTGACATAGGAGGAAAATCACTGCTCACAACCCTGACATAGGAGGAAAATCACTGCTCACAACCCTGACATAGGAGGAAAATCACTGCTCACAACCCTGACATAGGAGGAAAATCACTGCTCACAACCCTGACATAGGAGGAAAATCACTGCTCACAACCCTGACATAGGAGGAAAATCACTGCTCACAACCCTGACATAGGAGGAAAATCACTGCTCACAACCCTGACATAGGAGGAAAATCACTGCTTAGTTAAATAGTGCAATAATAACGTACGTTTCTGAAGAGAGGTAGAGCCAGGTTCTCAAACGATGGTACATCCACTACATACTGTCCAACAGTGTACTCTCTCCCTCCATGTGAAGCTACAGACTTCTCTCTGAACAGAACAAAGACAGCAGAGAAAACACATTAACACACAGGGGACTGTTTCCCAGACACAGATTAGGGCAAAAACACATTAACACACAGGGGACTGTTTCCCAGAGACAGATTAGGGCAAGTCCTGGACTGAAAATCAGCACCAGACAATTTACATTGACACCCCCCCCCCCCACCCCCCTCCCCCTCGTGAACACTACTGCTACTTGCTGTTTGTTTGTTATCTATGCATAGTCACTTCACCCCCACCTACATGTACAGATTACCTCAACAAGCCTGTACCCCTCGCACACTGACTCTGTACCGGTGGCCCCTGTATATAGCCTCCACATTGACTCGGTACTGGTGGCCCCTGTATATAGCCTCCACATTGACTCTGTACCGTAACACCCTGTATATAGCCTCCACATTGACTCTGTACCGTAATACCCTGTATATAGCCTCCACATATCACATCACGTATCTGTACCGTAATACCCTGTATATAGCCTCCACATTGACTCTGTAATGTAATACCCTGTATATAGCCTCGTCTACTTGGTAAATATTTTCTTCTTCTTGAACTGCACTGTTGGTTAAGGGCTTGTTAGTAAGCATTTCACAGTAAAGTCTACACTTGTTGTATTCGGCGCATGTGACAAATAAAGTTTGATTTGAAAAGTAACAATAGAGAATGTACATTGAAAATGTTTTTTAGTCCTGAACTTGGCTTAATGTGTGTCTGGGGAACCGGCCCTTACAGAAATAGGTCGACCATTTTGGTTGATTATGTAAAATATTGACCCGTGACTGAAGCCTACCTGACTCTGGACAAGAGTCCTCTCTGTCCGGTCACAGTGACGACGTCGAAACCGATCCTGCGCCTCCCCTCCCTGACCTCCTGGGTGTAGAAGCCCTCCACAGACACACCTGAAGACACCATTACGTCACAGGCCTTCTGCACCAGGGTGGTCTTACCCACACCTTCACAATAGAAGAGGGTCATGTCATATCCAAAATGAAGTAGTTTGTCTTCTTGGGGCCTTCAAACCATGACGATCAACAGAAATGCAATATTTGATCATAATGTAAAGTACTGACTCATAAACAGAGTTGTTTTTTGTTAGTATTTGGCGAAGGTCACACCATTCACTTACAGAGAAAATCAGAATGCACATTGTCTCTAGTTAACACAGCCACAAAGTCATAATTATGGCTAAACCCTCCCACTTCTAAAAACGATATCCTAAATGTGATTCTAAACCTAACCAAACTGGTAACTTTATGCCTAACCCTATCCTTCAAATAAGACGAGCATGCAAACTTTTGTAGCCAATTTTGACTTTGTGGCTTTGGAATCTGACTGTGTGTGTTATCCAGTGGAAACCGGGACACACCAGAGAGGACCACACCACACACCGGGACACACCAGAGAGGACCACACCACACACCGGGACACACCAGAGAGGACGAGGCGAAGAGAGAGGGTTAACTTCCACCAAAATATGTCCAGGTAAAGCAGACCATTAATTATTAAGCAAGTCAGGGTGGTTTGTATGGGGGGCAATGAGAGTGTCAAATTGAAAATGAACATCTAGGCTACGAATATAACCTGATACACATGACATCTAGGCTACGGATATAACCTGATACACATGACATCTAGGCTACGGATATAACCTGACATCTAGGCTACGGATATAACCTGATACACATGACATCTAGGCTACGGATATAACCTGATACACATGACATCTAGGCTACGGATATAACCTGATACACATGACATCTAGGCTACGGATATAACCTGATAAACATGACATCTAGGCTACGGATATAACCTGACATCTAGGCTACGGATATAACCTGATACACATGACATCTAGGCTACGGATATAACCTGACATCTAGGCTACGGATATAACCTGATACACATGACATCTAGGCTACGGATATAACCTGATACACATGACATCTAGACTACGGATATAACCTGATACACATGACATCTAGGCTACGGATATAACCTGATACACATGACATCTAGACTACGGATATAACCTGATACACATGACATCTAGACTACGGATATAACCTGATACACATGACATCTAGACTACGGATATAACCTGATACACATGACATCTAGGCTACGGATATAACCTGATACACATGACATCTAGGCTACGGATATAACCTGACATCTAGGCTACGGATATAACCTGATACACATGACATCTAGGCTACGGATATAACCTGATACACATGACATCTAGGCTACGGATATAACCTGACATCTAGGCTACGGATATAACCTGACATCTAGGCTACGGATATAACCTGATACACATGACATCTAGACTACGGATATAACCTGACATCTAGGCTACGGATATAACCTGACATCTAGGCTACGGATATAACCTGATACACATGACATCTAGGCTACGGATATAACCTGACATCTAGGCTACGGATATAACCTGATACACATGACATCTAGGCTACGGATATAACCTGACATCTAGGCTACGGATATAACCTGATACACATGACATCTAGGCTACGGATATAACCTGACATCTAGGCTACGGATATAACCTGACATCTAGGCTACGGATATAACCTGACATCTAGACTACGGATATAACCTGACATCTAGACTACGGATATAACCTGACATCTAGGCTACGGATATAACCTGATACACATGACATCTAGACTACGGATATAACCTGACATCTAGGCTACGGATATAACCTGACATCTAGGCTACGGATATAACCTGACATCTAGACTACAGATATAACCTGATACACATGACATCTAGACTACGGATATAACCTGATACACATGACATCTAGACTACAGATATAACCTGATACACATGACATCTAGGCTACGGATATAACCTGATACACATGACATCTAGACTACGGATATAACCTGACATCTAGGCTACGGATATAACCTGATACACATGACATCTAGACTACGGATATAACCTGACATCTAGGCTACGGATATAACCTGACATCTAGACTACAGATATAACCTGACATCTAGGCTACGGATATAACCTGATACACATGACATCTAGACTACGGATATAACCTGACATCTAGGCTACGGATATAACCTGATACACATGACATCTAGACTACGGATATAACCTGACATCTAGGCTACGGATATAACCTGATACACATGACATCTAGGCTACGGATATAACCTGATACACATGACATCTAGACTACAGATATAACCTGACATCTAGGCTACGGATATAACCTGATACACATGACATCTAGGCTACGGATATAACCTGACATCTAGGCTACGGATATAACCTGATACACATGACATCTAGGCTACGGATATAACCTGACATCTAGGCTACGGATATAACCTGACATCTAGGCTACGGATATAACCTGATACACATGACATCTAGGCTACGGATATAACCTGACACACATGACATCTAGGCTACGGATATAACCTGATACACATGACATCTAGACTACGGATATAACCTGACATCTAGGCTACGGATATAACCTGATACACATGACATCTAGACTACGGATATAACCTGATACACATGACATCTAGACTACAGATATAACCTGATACACATGACATCTAGGCTACGGATATAACCTGATACACATGACATCTAGACTACGGATATAACCTGACATCTAGGCTACGGATATAACCTGATACACATGACATCTAGGCTACGGATATAACCTGATACACATGACATCTAGGCTACGGATATAACCTGACATCTAGACTACAGATATAACCTGACATCTAGGCTACGGATATAACCTGATACACATGACATCTAGACTACGGATATAACCTGACATCTAGGCTACGGATATAACCTGATACACATGACATCTAGACTACGGATATAACCTGACATCTAGGCTACGGATATAACCTGATACACATGACATCTAGGCTACGGATATAACCTGATACACATGACATCTAGACTACAGATATAACCTGACATCTAGGCTACGGATATAACCTGATACACATGACATCTAGGCTACGGATATAACCTGACATCTAGGCTACGGATATAACCTGATACACATGACATCTAGGCTACGGATATAACCTGACATCTAGGCTACGGATATAACCTGATACACATGACATCTAGGCTACGGATATAACCTGACATCTAGGCTACGGATATAACCTGACATCTAGGCTACGGATATAACCTGACATCTAGGCTACGGATAAAACCTGACATCTAGGATACGGATATAACCTGATACACATGACATCTAGGCTACGGATATAACATGACATCTAGGCTACGGATATAACCTGATACACATGACATCTAGGCTACGGATATAACCTGACATCTAGGCTACGGATATAACCTGATACACATGACATCTAGGCTACGGATATAACCTGATACACATGACATCTAGGCTACGGATATAACCTGATACACATGACATCTAGGCTACGGATATAACCTGATACACATGACATCTAGGCTACGGATATAACCTGATACACATGACATCTAGGCTACAGATATAACCTGATACACATGACATCTAGGCTACGGATATAACCTGATACACATGACATCTAGGCTACGGATATAACCTGATACACATGACATCTAGGCTACGGATATAACCTGACATCTAGGCTACGGATATAACCTGACATCTAGGCTACGGATATAACCTGATGCACATGACATCTAGGCTACGGATATAACCTGATGCACATGACATCTAGGCTACGGATATAACCTGACATCTAGACTACGGATATAACCTGATACACATGACATCTAGGCTACGGATATAACCTGATACACATGACATCTAGGCTACGGATATAACCTAATACACATGACATCTAGACTACGGATATAACCTGATACACATGACATCTAGACTACGGATATAACCTGATACACATGACATCTAGGCTACGGATATAACCTGACATCTACGCTACGGATATAACCTGATACACATGACATCTAGGCTACGGATATAACCTGATACACATGACATCTAGGCTACGGATATAACCTGACATCTAGGCTACGGATATAACCTGATACACATGACATCTAGGCTACGGATATAACCTGATACACATGACATCTAGGCTACGGATATAACCTGATACACATGACATCTAGGCTACGGATATAACCTGATACACATGACATCTAGGCTACGGATATAACCTGATACACATGACATCTAGGCTACGGATATAACCTGACATCTAGGCTACGGATATAACCTGATACACATGACATCTAGACTACGGATATAACCTGATACACATGACATCTAGGCTACGGATATAACCTGACATCTAGACTACGGATATAACCTGACATCTAGGCTACGGATATAACCTGATACACATGACATCTAGACTACGGATATAACCTGACATCTAGGCTACGGATATAACCTGATACACATGACATCTAGGCTACGGATATAACCTGATACACATGACATCTAGACTACAGATATAACCTGACATCTAGGCTACGGATATAACCTGATACACATGACATCTAGGCTACGGATATAACCTGACATCTAGGCTACGGATATAACCTGACATCTAGGCTACGGATATAACCTGACATCTAGGCTACGGATAAAACCTGACATCTAGGATACGGATAAAACCTGATACACATGACATCTAGGCTACGGATATAACCTGACATCTAGGCTACGGATATAACCTGACATCTAGGCTACGGATATAACCTGATACACATGACATCTAGGCTACGGATATAACCTGATACACATGACATCTAGGCTACGGATATAACCTGATACACATGACATCTAGGCTACGGATATAACCTGATACACATGACATCTAGGCTACGGATATAACCTGACATCTAGGCTACGGATATAACCTGATACACATGACATCTAGGCTACGGATATAACCTGATACACATGACATCTAGGCTACGGATATAACCTGATACACATGACATCTAGGCTACGGATATAACCTGATACACATGACATCTAGGCTACGGATATAACCTGATACACATGACATCTAGGCTACGGATATAACCTGATACACATGACATCTAGACTACGGATATAACCTGATACACATGACATCTAGGCTACGGATATAACCTGATACACATGACATCTAGGCTACGGATATAACCTGACATCTAGGCTACGGATATAACCTGATATACATGACATCTAGGCTACGGATATAACCTGATACACATGACATCTAGGCTACGGATATAACCTGATACACATGACATCTAGGCTACGGATATAACCTGATACACATGACATCTAGATTACGGATATAACCTGACATCTAGGCTACGGATATAACCTGATAAACATGACATCTAGGCTACGGATATAACCTGACATCTAGGCTACGGATATAACCTGACATCTAGGCTACGGATATAACCTGACATCTAGGCTACGGATATAACCTGATACACATGACATCTAGGCTACGGATATAACCTGACATCTAGGCTACGGATATAACCTGACATCTAGGCTACGGATATAACCTGATACACATGACATCTAGGCTACGGATATAACCTGACATCTAGGCTACGGATATAACCTGATAAACATGACATCTAGGCTACGGATATAACCTGACATCTAGGCTACGGATATAACCTGATACACATGACATCTAGACTACGGATATAACCTGACATCTAGGCTACGGATATAACCTGATACACATGACATCTAGGCTACAGATATAACCTGATACACATGACATCTAGGCTACGGATATAACCTGATACACATGACATCTAGGCTACGGATATAACCTGACATCTAGGCTACGGATATAACCTGATACACATGACATCTAGGCTACGGATATAACCTGACATCTAGGCTACGGATATAACCTGACACACATGACATCTAGGCTACGGATATAACCTGACATCTAGGCTACGGATATAACCTGATACACATGACATCTAGGCTACGGATATAACCTGATACACCTGACATCTAGACTACGGATATAACCTGACATCTAGGCTACGGATAAAACCTGACATCTAGGATACGGATAAAACCTGACATCTAGGCTACGGATAAAACCTGACATCTAGGCTACGGATATAACCTGATACACATGACATCTAGACTACAGATATAACCTGATACACATGACATCTAGACTACGGATATAACCTGACATCTAGGCTACGGATATAACCTGATACACATGACATCTAGACTACGGATATAACCTGACATCTAGGCTACGGATATAACCTGACATCTAGGCTACGGATATAACCTGACATCTAGGCTACGGATATAACCTGATACACATGACATCTAGGCTACGGATATAACCTGACATCTAGGCTACGGATATAACCTGATACACATGACATCTAGACTACGGATATAACCTGACATCTAGGCTACGGATATAACCTGACATCTAGGCTACGGATATAACCTGATACACATGACATCTAGACTACGGATATAACATGACATCTAGGCTACGGATATAACCTGACATCTAGGCTACGGATATAACCTGATACACATGACATCTAGGCTACGGATATAACCTGATACACATGACATCTAGGCTACGGATATAACCTGACATCTAGGCTACGGATATAACCTGATACACATGACATCTAGGCTACGGATATAACCTGATACACATGACATCTAGACTACGGATATAACCTGACATCTAGGCTACGGATATAACCTGATACACATGACATCTAGGCTACGGATATAACCTGATACACATGACATCTAGACTACGGATATAACCTGACATCTAGACTACAGATATAACCTGATACACATGACATCTAGGCTACGGATATAACCTGACATCTAGGCTACGGATAAAACCTGATACACATGACATCTAGGCTACGGATATAACCTGATACACATGACATCTAGGCTACGGATATAACCTGACATCTAGGCTACGGATATAACCTGACATCTAGGCTACGGATATAACCTGATACACATGACATCTAGGCTACGGATATAACCTGACATCTAGGCTACGGATATAACCTGACATCTAGACTACAGATATAACCTGACATCTAGACTACGGATATAACCTGACATCTAGACTACGGATATAACCTGATACACATGACATCTAGACTACAGATATAACCTGATACACATGACATCTAGACTACGGATATAACCTGATACACATGACATCTAGGCTACGGATATAACCTGATACACATGACATCTAGACTACGGATATAACCTGATACACATGACATCTAGGCTACGGATATAACCTGATACACATGACATCTAGGCTACGGATATAACCTGACATCTAGGCTACGGATATAACCTGATACACATGACATCTAGGCTACGGATATAACCTGACATCTAGGCTACGGATATAACCTGATACACATGACATCTAGGCTACGGATATAACCTGATACACATGACATCTAGGCTACGGATATAACCTGACATCTAGGCTACGGATATAACCTGATACACATGACATCTAGGCTACGGATATAACCTGATACACATGACATCTAGGCTACAGATATAACCTGACATCTAGGCTACGGATATAACCTGACATCTAGGCTACGGATATAACCTGACATCTAGGCTACGGATATAACCTGATACACATGACATCTAGGCTACGGATATAACCTGACATCTAGGCTACGGATATAACCTGACATCTAGGCTACGGATATAACCTGATACACATGACATCTAGGCTACGGATATAACATGACATCTAGACTACGGATATAACCTGACATCTAGACTACGGATATAACCTGACATCTAGGCTACGGATATAACCTGATACACATGACATCTAGGCTACGGATATAACCTGATACACATGACATCTAGACTACGGATATAACCTGATACACATGACATCTAGACTACGGATATAACCTGACATCTAGGCTACGGATATAACCTGATACACATGACATCTAGGCTACGGATATAACCTGACATCTAGGCTACGGATATAACCTGACATCTAGGCTACGGATATAACCTGATGCACATGACATCTAGGCTACGGATATAACCTGACATCTAGGCTACGGATATAACCTGACATCTAGGCTACGGATATAACCTGATACGCATGACATCTAGGCTACGGATATAACCTGATACACATGACATCTAGGCTACGGATATAACCTGACATCTAGGCTACGGATATAACCTGACATCTAGGCTACGGATATAACCTGACATCTAGGCTACGGATATAACCTGATAAACATGACATCTAGGCTACGGATATAACCTGATACACATGACATCTAGGCTACGGATATAACCTGACATCTAGACTACGGATATAACATGACATCTAGGCTACGGATATAACCTGATGCACATGACATCTAGGCTACGGATATAACCTGACATCTAGGCTACGGATATAACCTGATACACATGACATCTAGGCTACGGATATAACCTGACATCTAGGCTACGGATATAACCTGACATCTAGGCTACGGATATAACCTGATACACATGACATCTAGACTACGGATATAACCTGACATCTAGGCTACGGATATAACCTGACATCTAGGCTACGGATATAACCTGACATCTAGGCTACGGATATAACCTGATACACATGACATCTAGACTACGGATATAACCTGACATCTAGGCTACGGATATAACCTGACATCTAGGCTACGGATATAACCTGATACACATGACATCTAGGCTACGGATATAACCTGACATCTAGGCTACGGATATAACCTGATACACATGACATCTAGGCTACGGATATAACCTGACATCTAGGCTACGGATATAACCTGATACACATGACATCTAGGCTACGGATATAACCTGACATCTAGGCTACGGATATAACCTGACATCTAGGCTACGGATATAACCTGATAAACATGACATCTAGGCTACGGATATAACCTGATATACATGACATCTAGGCTACGGATATAACCTGATACACATGACATCTAGATTACGGATATAACCTGATACACATGACATCTAGGCTACGGATATAACCTGACATCTAGGCTACGGATATAACCTGATAAACATGACATCTAGGCTACGGATATAACCTGATACACATGACATCTAGACTACGGATATAACCTGATACACATGACATCTAGGCTACGGATATAACCTGATACACATGACATCTAGGCTACGGATATAACCTGACATCTAGGCTACGGATATAACCTGATACACATGACATCTAGGCTACAGATATAACCTGACATCTAGGCTACGGATATAACCTGACATCTAGGCTACAGATATAACCTGATACACATGACATCTAGGCTACGGATATAACCTGATACACATGACATCTAGACTACGGATATAACCTGATACACATGACATCTAGGCTACGGATATAACCTGACATCTAGACTACGGATATAACCTGACATCTAGGCTACGGATATAACCTGATACACATGACATCTAGGCTACGGATATAACCTGACATCTAGGCTACGGATATAACCTGACATCTAGGCTACGGATATAACCTGATACACATGACATCTAGGCTACGGATATAACATGATGCACATGACATCTAGACTACGGATATAACCTGACATCTAGGCTACGGATATAACCTGACATCTAGGGTACGGATATAACCTGATACACATGACATCTAGACTACGGATATAACCTGACATCTAGGCTACGGATATAACCTGACATCTAGGCTACGGATATAACCTGACATCTAGGGTACGGATATAACCTGATACACATGACATCTAGACTACGGATATAACCTGACATCTAGGCTACGGATATAACCTGACATCTAGGGTACGGATATAACCTGACATCTAGGGTACGGATATAACCTGATACACATGACATCTAGGCTACGGATATAACCTGATACACATGACATCTAGACTACGGATATAACCTGATACACGTGACATCTAGGCTACGGATATAACCTGACATCTACGCTACGGATATAACCTGACATCTAGACTACGGATATAACCTGATACACATGACATCTAGGCTACGGATATAACCTGACATCTAGGCTACGGATATAACATGACATCTAGGCTACGGATATAACCTGATACACATGACATCTAGACTACGGATATAACCTGACATCTAGGCTACGGATATAACCTGATACACATGACATCTAGACTACGGATATAACCTGATACACATGACATCTAGACTACGGATATAACCTGACATCTAGGCTACGGATATAACCTGACATCTAGACTACGGATATAACCTGACATCTAGGCTACGGATATAACCTGACATCTAGACTACGGATATAACCTGACATCTAGGCTACGGATATAACCTGATACACATGACATCTAGGCTACGGATATAACCTGATACACATGACATCTAGGCTACGGATATAACCTGATACACATGACATCTAGGCTACGGATATAACCTGACATCTAGGCTACGGATATAACCTGATACACATGACATCTAGGCTACGGATATAACCTGACATCTAGGCTACGGATATAACCTGACATCTAGGCTACGGATATAACCTGATACACATGACATCTAGACTACGGATATAACCTGATACACATGACATCTAGGCTACGGATATAACCTGATACACATGACATCTAGGCTACGGATATAACCTGACATCTAGGCTACGGATATAACCTGATACACAAGACATCTAGGCTACGGATATAACATGATGCACATGACATCTAGGCTACGGATATAACCTGACATCTAGGCTACGGATATAACCTGATACACATGACATCTAGGCTACGGATATAACCTGATACACAAGACATCTAGGCTACGGATATAACCTGATACACATGACATCTAGACTACGGATATAACCTGACATCTAGGCTACGGATATAACCTGATACACATGACATCTAGACTACAGATATAACCTGATACACATGACATCTAGACTACGGATATAACCTGATGGACGTGACATCTAGGCTACGGATATAACCTGACATCTAGGCTACGGATATAACCTGATACACATGACATCTAGGCTACGGATATAACCTGATACACATGACATCTAGACTACAGATATAACCTGACATCTAGGCTACGGATATAACCTGATACACATGACATCTAGACTACAGATATAACCTGACATCTAGGCTACGGATATAACCTGATACACATGACATCTAGGCTACGGATATAACCTGATACACATGACATCTAGGCTACGGATATAACCTGACATCTAGGCTACGGATATAACCTGATACACATGACATCTAGGCTACGGATATAACCTGACATCTAGGCTACGGATATAACCTGATACACATGACATCTAGGCTACGGATATAACCTGATACACATGACATCTAGGCTACGGATATAACCTGACATCTAGGCTACGGATATAACCTGATACGCATGACATCTAGGCTACGGATATAACCTGATACACATGACATCTAGGCTACGGATATAACCTGACATCTAGGCTACGGATATAACCTGACATCTAGGCTACGGATATAACCTGACATCTAGGCTACGGATATAACCTGATAAACATGACATCTAGGCTACGGATATAACCTGATACACATGACATCTAGGCTACGGATATAACCTGACATCTAGACTACGGATATAACATGACATCTAGGCTACGGATATAACCTGATGCACATGACATCTAGGCTACGGATATAACCTGACATCTAGGCTACGGATATAACCTGATACACATGACATCTAGGCTACGGATATAACCTGACATCTAGGCTACGGATATAACCTGACATCTAGGCTACGGATATAACCTGATACACATGACATCTAGACTACGGATATAACCTGACATCTAGGCTACGGATATAACCTGACATCTAGGCTACGGATATAACCTGACATCTAGGCTACGGATATAACCTGATACACATGACATCTAGACTACGGATATAACCTGACATCTAGGCTACGGATATAACCTGACATCTAGGCTACGGATATAACCTGATACACATGACATCTAGGCTACGGATATAACCTGACATCTAGGCTACGGATATAACCTGATACACATGACATCTAGGCTACGGATATAACCTGACATCTAGGCTACGGATATAACCTGATACACATGACATCTAGGCTACGGATATAACCTGACATCTAGGCTACGGATATAACCTGACATCTAGGCTACGGATATAACCTGATAAACATGACATCTAGGCTACGGATATAACCTGATATACATGACATCTAGGCTACGGATATAACCTGATACACATGACATCTAGATTACGGATATAACCTGATACACATGACATCTAGGCTACGGATATAACCTGACATCTAGGCTACGGATATAACCTGATAAACATGACATCTAGGCTACGGATATAACCTGATACACATGACATCTAGACTACGGATATAACCTGATACACATGACATCTAGGCTACGGATATAACCTGATACACATGACATCTAGGCTACGGATATAACCTGACATCTAGGCTACGGATATAACCTGATACACATGACATCTAGGCTACAGATATAACCTGACATCTAGGCTACGGATATAACCTGACATCTAGGCTACAGATATAACCTGATACACATGACATCTAGGCTACGGATATAACCTGATACACATGACATCTAGACTACGGATATAACCTGATACACATGACATCTAGGCTACGGATATAACCTGACATCTAGACTACGGATATAACCTGACATCTAGGCTACGGATATAACCTGATACACATGACATCTAGGCTACGGATATAACCTGACATCTAGGCTACGGATATAACCTGACATCTAGGCTACGGATATAACCTGATACACATGACATCTAGGCTACGGATATAACATGATGCACATGACATCTAGACTACGGATATAACCTGACATCTAGGCTACGGATATAACCTGACATCTAGGGTACGGATATAACCTGATACACATGACATCTAGACTACGGATATAACCTGACATCTAGGCTACGGATATAACCTGACATCTAGGGTACGGATATAACCTGACATCTAGGGTACGGATATAACCTGATACACATGACATCTAGGCTACGGATATAACCTGATACACATGACATCTAGACTACGGATATAACCTGATACACGTGACATCTAGGCTACGGATATAACCTGACATCTACGCTACGGATATAACCTGACATCTAGACTACGGATATAACCTGATACACATGACATCTAGGCTACGGATATAACCTGACATCTAGGCTACGGATATAACATGACATCTAGGCTACGGATATAACCTGATACACATGACATCTAGACTACGGATATAACCTGACATCTAGGCTACGGATATAACCTGATACACATGACATCTAGACTACGGATATAACCTGATACACATGACATCTAGACTACGGATATAACCTGACATCTAGGCTACGGATATAACCTGACATCTAGACTACGGATATAACCTGACATCTAGGCTACGGATATAACCTGACATCTAGACTACGGATATAACCTGACATCTAGGCTACGGATATAACCTGATACACATGACATCTAGGCTACGGATATAACCTGATACACATGACATCTAGGCTACGGATATAACCTGATACACATGACATCTAGGCTACGGATATAACCTGACATCTAGGCTACGGATATAACCTGATACACATGACATCTAGGCTACGGATATAACCTGACATCTAGGCTACGGATATAACCTGACATCTAGGCTACGGATATAACCTGATACACATGACATCTAGACTACGGATATAACCTGATACACATGACATCTAGGCTACGGATATAACCTGATACACATGACATCTAGGCTACGGATATAACCTGACATCTAGGCTACGGATATAACCTGATACACAAGACATCTAGGCTACGGATATAACATGATGCACATGACATCTAGGCTACGGATATAACCTGACATCTAGGCTACGGATATAACCTGATACACATGACATCTAGGCTACGGATATAACCTGATACACAAGACATCTAGGCTACGGATATAACCTGATACACATGACATCTAGACTACGGATATAACCTGACATCTAGGCTACGGATATAACCTGATACACATGACATCTAGACTACAGATATAACCTGATACACATGACATCTAGACTACGGATATAACCTGATGGACGTGACATCTAGGCTACGGATATAACCTGACATCTAGGCTACGGATATAACCTGATACACATGACATCTAGGCTACGGATATAACCTGATACACATGACATCTAGACTACAGATATAACCTGACATCTAGGCTACGGATATAACCTGATACACATGACATCTAGACTACAGATATAACCTGACATCTAGGCTACGGATATAACCTGATACACATGACATCTAGGCTACGGATATAACCTGATACACATGACATCTAGGCTACGGATATAACCTGACATCTAGGCTACGGATATAACATGACATCTAGACTACGGATATAACCTGATACACATGACATCTAGGCTACGGATATAACCTGATACACATGACATCTAGACTACGGATATAACCTGACATCTAGGCTACGGATATAACCTGACATCTAGGCTACGGATATAACCTGATATAACCTGACATCTAGGCTACGGATATAACCTGACACACATGACATCTAGACTACGGATATAACCTGATACACATGACATCTAGACTACGGATATAACCTGATACACATGACATCTAGACTACGGATATAACCTGACATCTAGGCTACGGATATAACCTGACATCTAGGCTACGGATATAACCTGACATCTACGCTACGGATATAACCTGATACACATGACATCTAGGCTACGGATATAACCTGATACACATGACATCTAGGCTACGGATATAACCTGACATCTAGGCTACGGATATAACCTGATACACATGACATCTAGGCTACGGATATAACCTGACATCTAGGCTACGGATATAACCTGATACACATGACATCTAGGCTACGGATATAACCTGACATCTAGGCTACGGATATAACCTGACATCTAGGCTACGGATATAACCTGACATCTAGGCTACGGATATAACCTGATACACATGACATCTAGGCTACGGATATAACCTGATACACATGACATCTAGGCTACGGATAAAACCTGACATCTAGGCTACGGATATAACCTGATACACATGACATCTAGACTACGGATATAACCTGACATCTAGGCTACGGATATAACCTGACATCTAGACTACGGATATAACCTGACATCTAGGCTACGGATATAACCTGACATCTAGGCTACGGATATAACCTGATACACATGACATCTAGACTACGGATATAACCTGATACACCTGACATCTAGACTACGGATATAACCTGATACACCTGACATCTAGACTACGGATATAACCTGACATCTAGGCTACGGATATAACCTGACATCTAGACTACGGATATAACCTGACATCTAGGCTACGGATATAACCTGACATCTAGGCTACGGATATAACCTGATACACATGACATCTAGGCTACGGATATAACCTGATACACATGACATCTAGGCTACGGATATAACCTGACATCTAGGCTACGGATATAACCTGATACACATGACATCTAGGCTACGGATATAACCTGACATCTAGGCTACGGATATAACCTGACATCTAGACTACGGATATAACCTGACATCTAGGCTACGGATATAACCTGATACACATGACATCTAGGCTACGGATATAACCTGACATCTAGGCTACGGATATAACCTGATACACATGACATCTAGACTACAGATATAACCTGACGTCTAGGCTACGGATATAACCTGACATCTAGACTACGGATATAACCTGATACACATGACATCTAGGCTACGGATATAACCTGACATCTAGGCTACGGATATAACCTGACATCTAGGCTACGGATATAACCTGATACACATGACATCTAGGCTACGGATATAACCTGACATCTAGGCTACGGATATAACCTGACATCTAGGCTACGGATATAACCTGATACACATGACATCTAGGCTACGGATATAACCTGATACACATGACATCTAGGCTACGGATATAACCTGATACACATGACATCTAGGCTACGGATATAACCTGACATCTAGGCTACGGATATAACCTGACATCTAGGGTACGGATATAACCTGACATCTAGGGTACGGATATAACCTGACATCTAGGCTACGGATATAACCTGATGCACATGACATCTAGGCTACGGATATAACCTGATACACATGACATCTAGACTACAGATATAACCTGACATCTAGGCTACGGATATAACCTGATACACATGACATCTAGACTACAGATATAACCTGACATCTAGGCTACGGATATAACCTGACATCTAGACTACGGATATAACCTGATACACATGACATCTAGGCTACGGATATAACCTGACATCTAGGCTACGGATATAACATGACATCTAGACTACGGATATAACCTGACATCTAGGCTACGGATATAACCTGACATCTAGGCTACGGATATAACCTGATACACATGACATCTAGGCTACGGATATAACATGACATCTAGACTACGGATATAACCTGATACACATGACATCAAGACTACAGATATAACCTGACATCTAGACTACGGATATAACCTGACATCTAGGCTACGGATATAACATGACATCTAGGCTACGGATATAACCTGATACACATGACATCTAGGCTACGGATATAACATGACATCTAGACTACGGATATAACCTGACATCTAGGCTACGGATATAACCTGACATCTAGGCTACGGATATAACCTGATACACATGACATCTAGGCTACGGATATAACATGACATCTAGGCTACGGATATAACCTGATACACATGACATCTAGGCTACGGATATAACATGACATCTAGACTACGGATATAACCTGACATCTAGGCTACGGATATAACCTGACATCTAGGCTACGGATATAACCTGATACACATGACATCTAGACTACGGATATAACCTGATACACATGACATCTAGACTACGGATATAACCTGATACACATGACATCTAGGCTACGGATATAACCTGATACACGTGACATCTAGGCTACGGATATAACATGACATCTAGACTACAGATATAACCTGACATCTAGACTACGGATATAACCTGACATCTAGACTACGGATATAACCTGATACACATGACATCTAGGCTACGGATATAACCTGACATCTAGGCTACGGATATAACCTGATACACATGACATCTAGGCTACGGATATAACCTGATACACATGACATCTAGGCTACGGATATAACCTGATACACATGACATCTAGGCTACGGATATAACCTGACATCTAGGCTACGGATATAACCTGATACACATGACATCTAGGCTACGGATATAACCTGACATCTAGGCTACGGATATAACCTGACATCTAGGCTACGGATATAACCTGATACACATGACATCTAGACTACGGATATAACCTGATACACATGACATCTAGGCTACGGATATAACCTGATACACATGACATCTAGGCTACGGATATAACCTGACATCTAGGCTACGGATATAACCTGATACACAAGACATCTAGGCTACGGATATAACATGATGCACATGACATCTAGGCTACGGATATAACCTGACATCTAGGCTACGGATATAACCTGATACACATGACATCTAGGCTACGGATATAACCTGATACACAAGACATCTAGGCTACGGATATAACCTGATACACATGACATCTAGACTACGGATATAACCTGACATCTAGGCTACGGATATAACCTGATACACATGACATCTAGACTACAGATATAACCTGATACACATGACATCTAGACTACGGATATAACCTGATGGACGTGACATCTAGGCTACGGATATAACCTGACATCTAGGCTACGGATATAACCTGATACACATGACATCTAGGCTACGGATATAACCTGATACACATGACATCTAGACTACAGATATAACCTGACATCTAGGCTACGGATATAACCTGATACACATGACATCTAGACTACAGATATAACCTGACATCTAGGCTACGGATATAACCTGATACACATGACATCTAGGCTACGGATATAACCTGATACACATGACATCTAGGCTACGGATATAACCTGACATCTAGGCTACGGATATAACATGACATCTAGACTACGGATATAACCTGATACACATGACATCTAGGCTACGGATATAACCTGATACACATGACATCTAGACTACGGATATAACCTGACATCTAGGCTACGGATATAACCTGACATCTAGGCTACGGATATAACCTGATATAACCTGACATCTAGGCTACGGATATAACCTGACACACATGACATCTAGACTACGGATATAACCTGATACACATGACATCTAGACTACGGATATAACCTGATACACATGACATCTAGACTACGGATATAACCTGATACACATGACATCTAGACTACGGATATAACCTGATACACATGACATCTAGGCTACGGATATAACCTGACATCTAGGCTACGGATATAACCTGACATCTAGGCTACGGATATAACCTGACATCTACGCTACGGATATAACCTGATACACATGACATCTAGGCTACGGATATAACCTGATACACATGACATCTAGGCTACGGATATAACCTGACATCTAGGCTACGGATATAACCTGATACACATGACATCTAGGCTACGGATATAACCTGACATCTAGGCTACGGATATAACCTGATACACATGACATCTAGGCTACGGATATAACCTGACATCTAGGCTACGGATATAACCTGACATCTAGGCTACGGATATAACCTGACATCTAGGCTACGGATATAACCTGATACACATGACATCTAGGCTACGGATATAACCTGATACACATGACATCTAGGCTACGGATAAAACCTGACATCTAGGCTACGGATATAACCTGATACACATGACATCTAGACTACGGATATAACCTGACATCTAGGCTACGGATATAACCTGACATCTAGACTACGGATATAACCTGACATCTAGGCTACGGATATAACCTGACATCTAGGCTACGGATATAACCTGATACACATGACATCTAGACTACGGATATAACCTGATACACCTGACATCTAGACTACGGATATAACCTGATACACCTGACATCTAGACTACGGATATAACCTGACATCTAGGCTACGGATATAACCTGACATCTAGACTACGGATATAACCTGACATCTAGGCTACGGATATAACCTGACATCTAGGCTACGGATATAACCTGATACACATGACATCTAGGCTACGGATATAACCTGATACACATGACATCTAGGCTACGGATAAAACCTGACATCTAGGCTACGGATATAACCTGATACACATGACATCTAGGCTACGGATATAACCTGACATCTAGGCTACGGATATAACCTGACATCTAGACTACGGATATAACCTGACATCTAGGCTACGGATATAACCTGATACACATGACATCTAGGCTACGGATATAACCTGACATCTAGGCTACGGATATAACCTGATACACATGACATCTAGACTACAGATATAACCTGACGTCTAGGCTACGGATATAACCTGACATCTAGACTACGGATATAACCTGATACACATGACATCTAGGCTACGGATATAACCTGACATCTAGGCTACGGATATAACCTGACATCTAGGCTACGGATATAACCTGATACACATGACATCTAGGCTACGGATATAACCTGACATCTAGGCTACGGATATAACCTGACATCTAGGCTACGGATATAACCTGATACACATGACATCTAGGCTACGGATATAACCTGATACACATGACATCTAGGCTACGGATATAACCTGATACACATGACATCTAGGCTACGGATATAACCTGACATCTAGGCTACGGATATAACCTGACATCTAGGGTACGGATATAACCTGACATCTAGGGTACGGATATAACCTGACATCTAGGCTACGGATATAACCTGATGCACATGACATCTAGGCTACGGATATAACCTGATACACATGACATCTAGACTACAGATATAACCTGACATCTAGGCTACGGATATAACCTGATACACATGACATCTAGACTACAGATATAACCTGACATCTAGGCTACGGATATAACCTGACATCTAGACTACGGATATAACCTGATACACATGACATCTAGGCTACGGATATAACCTGACATCTAGGCTACGGATATAACATGACATCTAGACTACGGATATAACCTGACATCTAGGCTACGGATATAACCTGACATCTAGGCTACGGATATAACCTGATACACATGACATCTAGGCTACGGATATAACATGACATCTAGACTACGGATATAACCTGATACACATGACATCAAGACTACAGATATAACCTGACATCTAGACTACGGATATAACCTGACATCTAGGCTACGGATATAACATGACATCTAGGCTACGGATATAACCTGATACACATGACATCTAGGCTACGGATATAACATGACATCTAGACTACGGATATAACCTGACATCTAGGCTACGGATATAACCTGACATCTAGGCTACGGATATAACCTGATACACATGACATCTAGGCTACGGATATAACATGACATCTAGGCTACGGATATAACCTGATACACATGACATCTAGGCTACGGATATAACATGACATCTAGACTACGGATATAACCTGACATCTAGGCTACGGATATAACCTGACATCTAGGCTACGGATATAACCTGATACACATGACATCTAGACTACGGATATAACCTGATACACATGACATCTAGACTACGGATATAACCTGATACACATGACATCTAGGCTACGGATATAACCTGATACACGTGACATCTAGGCTACGGATATAACATGACATCTAGACTACAGATATAACCTGACATCTAGACTACGGATATAACCTGACATCTAGACTACGGATATAACCTGATACACATGACATCTAGGCTACGGATATAACCTGACATCTAGGCTACGGATATAACCTGATACACATGACATCTAGGCTACGGATATAACCTGATACACATGACATCTAGGCTACGGATATAACCTGATACACATGACATCTAGGCTACGGATATAACCTGACATCTAGGCTACGGATATAACCTGATACACATGACATCTAGGCTACGGATATAACCTGACATCTAGGCTACGGATATAACCTGACATCTAGGCTACGGATATAACCTGATACACATGACATCTAGGCTACGGATAAAACCTGACATCTAGGCTACGGATATAACCTGACATCTAGGCTACGGATATAACCTGATACACATGACATCTAGGCTACGGATATAACCTGATACACATGACATCTAGGCTACGGATATAACCTGACATCTAGACTACGGATATAACCTGATACACATGACATCTAGGCTACGGATATAACCTGATACACATGACATCTAGGCTACGGATATAACCTGACATCTAGGCTACGGATATAACCTGATACACATGACATCTAGGCTACAGATATAACCTGATACACATGACATCTAGGCTACGGATATAACCTGATGGACGTGACATCTAGGCTACGGATATAACCTGATACACATGACATCTAGGCTACGGATATAACCTGATACACGTGACATCTAGGCTACGGATATAACCTGATACACATGACATCTAGGCTACGGATATAACCTGATACACATGACATCTAGGCTACGGATATAACCTGACATCTAGGCTACGGATATAACCTGACATCTAGGCTACGGATATAACCTGACATCTAGGCTACGGATATAACCTGATACACATGACATCTAGGCTACGGATATAACCTGACATCTAGGCTACGGATATAACCTGATACACATGACATCTAGGCTACGGATATAACCTGACATCTAGGCTACGGATATAACCTGATACACATGACATCTAGACTACAGATATAACCTGATACACATGACATCTAGACTACGGATATAACCTGATATACATGACATCTAGGCTACGGATATAACCTGATACACATGACATCTAGGCTACGGATAAAACCTGATACACCTGACATCTAGACTACGGATATAACCTGACATCTAGACTACGGATATAACCTGACATCTAGGCTACGGATATAACCTGACATCTAGGCTACGGATATAACCTGATGCACATGACATCTAGACTACGGATATAACCTGACATCTAGGCTACGGATATAACCTGACATCTAGGCTACGGATATAACCTGACATCTAGGCTACGGATATAACCTGATGCACATGACATCTAGGCTACGGATATAACCTGATACACATGACATCTAGGCTACGGATATAACCTGATACACATGACATCTAGACTACGGATATAACCTGATACACATGACATCTAGGCTACGGATATAACCTGACATCTACG
Source organism: Salvelinus fontinalis (assembly GCF_029448725.1). Taxonomy (NCBI): domain Eukaryota; kingdom Metazoa; phylum Chordata; class Actinopteri; order Salmoniformes; family Salmonidae; genus Salvelinus; species Salvelinus fontinalis. Next base: position 212,156 of record NC_074665.1, on the reverse strand, counting down.
CTACGGATATAACCTGACATCTAGGCTACGGATATAACCTGATAAACATGACATCTAGGCTACGGATATAACATGACATCTAGACTACGGATATAACCTGACATCTAGGCTACGGATATAACCTGATACACATGACATCTAGACTACGGATATAACCTGACATCTAGGCTACGGATATAACCTGACATCTAGGCTACGGATATAACCTGATGTACGTGACATCTAGACTACGGATATAACCTGACATCTAGGCTACGGATATAACCTGACATCTAGGCTACGGATATAACCTGATGGACGTGACATCTAGGCTACGGATATAACCTGATAAACATGACATCTAGGCTACGGATAAAACCTGATACACATGACATCTAGACTACGGATATAACCTGACATCTAGGCTACGGATATAACCTGACATCTAGGCTACGGATATAACCTGATAAACATGACATCTAGGCTACGGATATAACCTGATGGACATGACATCTAGGCTACGGATATAACCTGACATCTAGGCTACGGATATAACCTGATACACATGACATCTAGGCTACGGATATAACCTGATACACATGACATCTAGGCTACGGATATAACCTGATGCACATGACATCTAGGCTACGGATATAACCTGACATCTAGGCTACGGATATAACCTGACATCTAGGCTACGGATATAACCTGATACACATGACATCTAGGCTACGGATATAACCTGATACACATGACATCTAGGCTACGGATATAACCTGATACACATGACATCTAGGCTACGGATATAACCTGATACACATGACATCTAGGCTACGGATATAACCTGACATCTAGGCTACGGATATAACCTGATACACATGACATCTAGGCTACGGATATAACCTGACATCTACGCTACGGATATAACCTGATGCACATGACATCTAGGCTACGGATATAACCTGACATCTAGGCTACGGATATAACCTGATGCACATGACATCTAGGCTACGGATATAACCTGACATCTACGCTACGGATATAACCTGATACACATGACATCTAGGCTACGGATATAACCTGACATCTAGGCTACGGATATAACCTGATGCACATGACATCTAGGCTACGGATATAACCTGACATCTAGGCTACGGATATAACCTGACATCTAGGCTACGGATATAACCTGATACACATGACATCTAGGCTACGGATATAACCTGATACACATGACATCTAGGCTACGGATATAACCTGATACACATGACATCTAGGCTACGGATATAACCTGATACACATGACATCTAGGCTACGGATATAACCTGATACACGTGACATCTAGGCTACGGATATAACCTGATACACATGACATCTAGACTACGGATATAACCTGATACACATGACATCTAGGCTACGGATATAACCTGATACACATGACATCTAGGCTACGGATATAACCTGACATCTAGGCTACGGATATAACCTGACATCTAGGCTACGGATATAACCTGATACACATGACATCTAGGCTACGGATAAAACCTGACATCTAGGCTACGGATATAACCTGACATCTAGGCTACGGATATAACCTGATACACATGACATCTAGGCTACGGATATAACCTGATACACATGACATCTAGGCTACGGATATAACCTGACATCTAGACTACGGATATAACCTGATACACATGACATCTAGGCTACGGATATAACCTGATACACATGACATCTAGGCTACGGATATAACCTGACATCTAGGCTACGGAAATAACCTAACATCTAGGCTACGGATATAACCTGATACACATGACATCTAGGCTACGGATATAACCTGACATCTAGGCTACGGATATAACCTGATACACATGACATCTAGGCTACGGATATAACCTGATACACATGACATCTAGGCTACGGATATAACCTGATACACATGACATCTAGGCTACGGATATAACCTGATACACATGACATCTAGGCTACGGATATAACCTGACACACATGACATCTAGGCTACGGATATAACCTGACATCTAGGCTACGGATATAACCTGATACACATGACATCTAGGCTACGGATATAACCTGACATCTAGGCTACGGATATAACCTGATGCACATGACATCTAGGCTACGGATATAACCTGACATCTAGGCTACGGATATAACCTGACATCTAGGCTACGGATATAACCTGACATCTAGGCTACGGATATAACCTGATACACATGACATCTAGGCTACGGATATAACCTGATACACATGACATCTAGGCTACGGATATAACCTGACATCTAGGCTACGGATATAACCTGATACACATGACATCTAGGCTACGGATATAACCTGATACACATGACATCTAGGCTACGGATAAAACCTGATACACCTGACATCTAGACTACGGATATAACCTGACATCTAGACTACGGATATAACCTGACATCTAGGCTACGGATATAACCTGACATCTAGGCTACGGATATAACCTGACATCTAGGCTACGGATATAACCTGATACACATGACATCTAGGCTACGGATATAACCTGATACACATGACATCTAGGCTACGGATATAACCTGACATCTAGGCTACGGATATAACCTGATACACATGACATCTAGGCTACGGATATAACCTGATACACATGACATCTAGGCTACGGATAAAACCTGATACACCTGACATCTAGACTACGGATATAACCTGACATCTAGACTACGGATATAACCTGACATCTAGGCTACGGATATAACCTGACATCTAGGCTACGGATATAACCTGATACACATGACATCTAGGCTACGGATATAACCTGACATCTAGGCTACGGATATAACCTGATGCACATGACATCTAGGCTACGGATATAACCTGATACACATGACATCTAGACTACAGATATAACCTGACATCTAGGCTACGGATATAACCTGATACACATGACATCTAGGCTACAGATATAACCTGACATCTAGGCTACGGATATAACCTGACATCTAGACTACGGATATAACCTGATACACGTGACATCTAGGCTACGGATATAACCTGATACACATGACATCTAGACTACAGATATAACCTGACATCTAGGCTACGGATATAACCTGACATCTAGACTACGGATATAACCTGATACACATGACATCTAGGCTACGGATATAACCTGACATCTAGGCTACGGATATAACCTGATAAACATGACATCTAGGCTACGGATATAACCTGATACACATGACATCTAGACTACGGATATAACCTGATACACATGACATCTAGGCTACGGATATAACCTGACATCTAGGCTACGGATATAACCTGACATCTACGCTACGGATATAACCTGACATCTAGGCTACGGATATAACCTGATAAACATGACATCTAGGCTACGGATATAACATGACATCTAGACTACGGATATAACCTGACATCTAGGCTACGGATATAACATGATACACATGACATCTAGACTACGGATATAACCTGACATCTAGGCTACGGATATAACCTGACATCTAGGCTACGGATATAACCTGATGTACGTGACATCTAGACTACGGATATAACCTGACATCTAGGCTACGGATATAACCTGACATCTAGGCTACGGATATAACCTGATGGACGTGACATCTAGGCTACGGATATAACCTGATAAACATGACATCTAGGCTACGGATAAAACCTGATACACATGACATCTAGACTACGGATATAACCTGACATCTAGGCTACGGATATAACCTGACATCTAGGCTACGGATATAACCTGACATCTAGGCTACGGATATAACCTGACATCTAGACTACGGATATAACCTGACATCTACGCTACGGATAAAACCTGATACACCTGACATCTAGGCTACGGATATAACCTGACATCTAGGCTACGGATATAACCTGACATCTAGGCTACGGATATAACCTGACATCTAGACTACGGATATAACCTGACATCTACGCTACGGATAAAACCTGATACACCTGACATCTAGGCTACGGATATAACCTGATACACATGACATCTAGGCTACGAATATAACCTGATACACATGACATCTAGGCTACGGATATAACCTGACATCTAGGGTACGGATATAACCTGATGCACATGACATCTAGGCTACGGATATAACCTGATACACATGACATCTAGACTACGGATATAACCTGACATCTAGACTACGGATATAACCTGACATCTAGGCTACGGATATAACCTGATACACATGACATCTAGGCTACGGATATAACCTGACATCTAGGCTACGGATATAACCTGATACACATGACATCTAGGCTACGGATATAACCTGATACACATGACATCTAGGCTACGGATATAACCTGATAAACATGACATCTAGGCTACGGATATAACCTGATGCACATGACATCTAGGCTACGGATATAACCTGACATCTAGGCTACGGATATAACCTGACATCTAGGCTACGGATATAACCTGATACACATGACATCTAGGCTACGGATATAACCTGATACACATGACATCTAGGCTACGGATATAACCTGATGCACATGACATCTAGGCTACGGATATAACCTGACGTCTAGGCTACAGATATAACCTGATGCACATGACATCTAGGCTACGGATATAACCTGACATCTAGGCTACGGATATAACCTGATACACATGACATCTAGGCTACGGATATAACCTGATACACATGACATCTAGGCTACGGATATAACCTGATACACATGACATCTAGGCTACGGATATAACCTGACATCTAGGCTACGGATATAACCTGACATCTAGGGTACGGATATAACCTGATACACATGACATCTAGGCTACGGATATAACCTGATACACATGACATCTAGGCTACGGATATAACCTGATACACATGACATCTAGGCTACGGATATAACCTGATACACGTGACATCTAGGCTACGGATATAACCTGATACACATGACATCTAGACTACGGATATAACCTGACATCTAGGCTACGGATATAACCTGATACACATGACATCTAGGCTACGGATATAACCTGATACACATGACATCTAGGCTACGGATATAACCTGATACACATGACATCTAGACTACGGATATAACCTGATAAACACGACATCTAGGCTACGGATATAACCTGACATCTAGGCTACGGATTAAACCTGATACACAAGACATCTAGGCTACGGATATAACCTGATGGACGTGACATCTAGGCTACGGATATAACCTGATACACATGACATCTAGACTACGGATATAACCTGACATCTAGGCTACGGATATAACCTGACATCTAGGCTACGGATATAACCTGACATCTAGGCTACGGATATAACCTGATGGACGTGACATCTAGGCTACGGATATAACCTGATACACATGACATCTAGACTACGGATATAACCTGACATCTAGGCTACGGATATAACCTGACATCTAGGCTACGGATATAACCTGACATCTAGGCTACGGATATAACCTGATACACATGACATCAATTTTCTTCTTCGTTGGCTGATTGCTCCCAACTCCTAGGAATCCCCATCCAGTGTACTACTTTCAATTGGTGGAACCCCTCAATGGCAATGTCCATGCTAAAACCGGTAATATCCATGACAAGTCCGCTATTTCTACGACAACAGGCACAACTCTGATATAAGTATATATATATATTTTTAAGTTGCCAAAATGCCATGTGCGTCCACTTATAGAAGTGCATTCTTAACAAGTGAACCACTACAAAACGAATATTCGATCAAATAAGCCTCAAGTATCAGAATTAGCAATACAACTTTTTTGGCACTCAATCACCTCCATACACACATTCCTCACTTTGTGGGCTTATTTTTGTGGACAGATTTTGGGTGGAAGTCAACCTGTTGCTTCGCCTCTTCCTCTCGTATATCAAGTATCTCCAATAGGGTCTGACTCCAGCAGAGTCCTTCTCTAAGCTGGACACACTACATTTTTAACAATGCTTTTTTTCCTGATAAAAACTCATGAATTGCATCCGCCATTGGAGCCCAGTTTCATAATATTACCATATGTTGGCAATGAGACCTGCCCACGTTGCTGGTAGTTAAAATGTAAACAAAAAGAAATTACTAGAGCTAGTGTGTAATAGCTAGTTAGCGTGATACTAGCTAGCGTATACCAGATCTAGTGTGTAATAGCTAGTTAGCGTGATACTAGCTAGCGTATACCAGATCTAGTGTGTAATAGCTAGTTAGCGTGATACTAGCTAGCCTATACTAGATCTAGTGTGTAATAGCTAGTTAGCGTGATACTAGCTAGCGTATACTAGATCTAGTGTGTACTAGCTAGTTAGCGTGATACTAGCTAGCGTATACTAGATCTAGTGTGTAATAGCTAGTTAGCGTGATACTAGCTAGCGTATACCAGATCTAGTGTGTAATAGCTAGTTAGCGTGATACTAGCTAGCGTATACCAGATCTAGTGTGTAATAGCTAGTTAGCGTGATACTAGCTAGCGTATACCAGATCTAGTGTGTACTAGCTAGTTAGCGTGATACTAGCTAGCGTATACTAGATCTAGTGTGTACTAGCTAGTTAGCGTGATACTAGCTAGCGTATACCAGATCTAGTGTGTAATAGCTAGTTAGCGTGATACTAGCTAGCGTATACCAGATCTAGTGTGTAATAGCTAGTTAGCGTGATACTAGCTAGCGTATACCAGATCTAGTGTGTAATAGCTAGTTAGCGTGATACTAGCTAGCGTATACTAGATCTAGTGTGTACTAGCTAGTTAGCGTGATACTAGCTAGCGTATACTAGATCTAGTGTGTAATAGCTAGTTAGCGTGATACTAGCTAGCGTATACCAGATCTAGTGTGTAATAGCTAGTTAGCGTGATACTAGCTAGCGTATACCAGATCTAGTGTGTAATAGCTAGTTAGCGTGATACTAGCTAGCCTATACTAGATCTAGTGTGTAATAGCTAGTTAGCGTGATACTAGCTAGCGTATACTAGATCTAGTGTGTACTAGCTAGTTAGCGTGATACTAGCTAGCGTATACTAGATCTAGTGTGTAATAGCTAGTTAGCGTGATACTAGCTAGCGTATACCAGATCTAGTGTGTAATAGCTAGTTAGCGTGATACTAGCTAGCGTATACCAGATCTAGTGTGTAATAGCTAGTTAGCGTGATACTAGCTAGCGTATACCAGATCTAGTGTGTACTAGCTAGTTAGCGTGATACTAGCTAGCGTATACTAGATCTAGTGTGTACTAGCTAGTTAGCGTGATACTAGCTAGCGTATACCAGATCTAGTGTGTAATAGCTAGTTAGCGTGATACTAGCTAGCGTATACCAGATCTAGTGTGTAATAGCTAGTTAGCGTGATACTAGCTAGCGTATACCAGATCTAGTGTGTAATAGCTAGTTAGCGTGATACTAGCTAGCGTATACTAGATCTAGTGTGTACTAGCTAGTTAGCGTGATACTAGCTAGCGTATACTAGATCTAGTGTGTAATAGCTAGTTAGCGTGATACTAGCTAGCGTATACCAGATCTAGTGTGTAATAGCTAGTTAGCGTGATACTAGCTAGCGTATACCAGATCTAGTGTGTAATAGCTAGTTAGCGTGATACTAGCTAGCGTATACCAGATCTAGTGTGTAATAGCTAGTTAGCGTGATACTAGCTAGCGTATACCAGATCTAGTGTGTACTAGCTAGTTAGCGTGATACTAGCTAGCGTATACTAGATCTAGTGTGTACTAGCTAGTTAGCGTGATACTAGCTAGCGTATACTAGATCTAGTGTGTACTAGCTAGTTAGCGTGATACTAGCTAGCGTATACCAGATCTAGTGTGTACTAGCTAGTTAGCGTGATACTAGCTAGCGTATACTAGATCTAGTGTGTAATAGCTAGTTAGCGTGATACTAGCTAGCGTATACCAGATCTAGTGTGTAATAGCTAGTTAGCGTGATACTAGCTAGCGTATACCAGATCTAGTGTGTAATAGCTAGTTAGCGTGATACTAGCTAGCGTATACCAGATCTAGTGTGTAATAGCTAGTTAGCGTGATACTAGCTAGCGTATACTAGATCTAGTGTGTACTAGCTAGTTAGCGTGATACTAGCTAGCGTATACTAGATCTAGTGTGTACTAGCTAGTTAGCGTGATACTAGCTAGTGTATACTAGATCTAGTGTGTACTAGCTAGTTAGCGTGATACTAGCTAGCGTATACCAGATCTAGTGTGTAATAGCTAGTTAGCGTGATACTAGCTAGCGTATACCAGATCTAGTGTGTAATAGCTAGTTAGCGTGATACTAGCTAGCGTATACCAGATCTAGTGTGTAATAGCTAGTTAGCGTGATACTAGCTAGCGTATACTAGATCTAGTGTGTACTAGCTAGTTAGCGTGATACTAGCTAGCGTATACTAGATCTAGTGTGTACTAGCTAGTTAGCGTGATACTAGCTAGCGTATACTAGATCTAGTGTGTACTAGCTAGTTAGCGTGATACTAGCTAGCGTATACCAGATCTAGTGTGTAATAGCTAGTTAGCGTGATACTAGCTAGCGTATACCAGATCTAGTGTGTAATAGCTAGTTAGCGTGATACTAGCTAGCGTATACCAGATCTAGTGTGTAATAGCTAGTTAGCGTGATACTAGCTAGCGTATACCAGATCTAGTGTGTACTAGCTAGTTAGCGTGATACTAGCTAGCGTATACTAGATCTAGTGTGTACTAGCTAGTTAGCGTGATACTAGCTAGCGTATACCAGATCTAGTGTGTAATAGCTAGTTAGCGTGATACTAGCTAGCGTATACCAGATCTAGTGTGTAATAGCTAGTTAGCGTGATACTAGCTAGCGTATACCAGATCTAGTGTGTAATAGCTAGTTAGCGTGATACTAGCTAGCCTATACTAGATCTAGTGTGTAATAGCTAGTTAGCGTGATACTAGCTAGCGTATACTAGATCTAGTGTGTACTAGCTAGTTAGCGTGATACTAGCTAGCGTATACTAGATCTAGTGTGTAATAGCTAGTTAGCGTGATACTAGCTAGCGTATACTAGATCTAGTGTGTACTAGCTAGTTAGCGTGATACTAGCTAGCGTATACCAGATCTAGTGTGTACTAGCTAGTTAGCGTGATACTAGCTAGCGTATACTAGATCTAGTGTGTACTAGCTAGTTAGCGTGATACTAGCTAGCGTATACTAGATCTAGTGTGTACTAGCTAGTTAGCGTGATACTAGCTAGCGTATACTAGATCTAGTGTGTAATAGCTAGTTAGCGTGATACTAGCTAGCGTATACCTGATCTAGAGTGTATTAGTTAATGTATACTAGAGCTTGTGTGGTACTTAAAATAACGCCCAGGACCAGCGCTTTTGCGCCGACTGGTATGTGTGGAGCACACTACACCCTGGAACAAAGCTACTGACGGACTGCAGACCAACACACCATGTGAGAAGTGCATGCGTACCATTTCGCCCAAAAACACCCTGTAGGGTTAGAGGCATTACGCCTTGATCACACTGACAGTTCATATTTCTGCAGAATGGTATGCAGCATCACCTGGATATGTGTGTCTATATACATACATACAGTTTGAACGACCCAACCTATGCACCACAGAACCTGCGTCTCCAACACAATGCAGAAAGTCAAACGCAGCGTTCCATTGGAAATGAATGTATTTCTGGTGTACCAACACGCAAAGGTCCTTGTCGGTGTGATCGAGGCGTTAAATCAAGACACTCAAGCGTCAGTTTACAAATTGTTTTAGGTATTAGCTGAACTACTGCTGTTACATTGTATTGGGTGGCATCATGTCTACAGCTAGTTAGCTAGCAGCAGTCACAACTTCACAGCGTTTCTGAACAACTACCCGTGCCATGCTGTCTGCGTTGTGTTTTAAAAGGTTTGTTTTATAGTTACCCGGAGGTCCTGTTAGGAAAACGTGTTTGATCATTTCTGATTAAATGTTCTGTTTCACTGTTCACTACTTTCCTTCTCCTCACATCCGTAAACATGAGAGCCGCACATGTGCAGATTGAATTGGCATGACTCACTTAGGGGATTATATTAATGAACCCGGTTAGCGTGATATCATTCGATTTGGAACCGGGCTGCCTCCCGGGTGTGAGTCAGGTATTACGTTCTGGTCAACGGACAAGTATGAATAGTATTCTGTGTTTTCACATGCAAAAGTAATTGCTTTTGATAAAAAACGCTTTATCTGCCTTCCCAATTAAAAGTACTTTGAAAATTCGAAAATATATTTAATGGAAAAGAGATGTATGTTTCTGAACGATGCCCCCATGCTGCATTGTTGACAGATTACCGTTCGATTTGAACACGGTGCGCCTCACTCACTGATTTCGCCCGGTCGCTCATGTGATGGGCCATAACACGGTTCAACCCGGGGCAGTTTAATCGAATCCCCTTATTGACATTCATTGGGCAGGACCAGCACAAATAGTAGAAAGGGGAAGAGAGAATAATCAATTAATACTAATTGGAAGGGGTCTGTGTAAATGTGAATCCAATCCTCAGAATCCTGGAAAGAGTAAAGCAGTGTGAATACTTTCTGAAGGCACTGTATATCAATATTTGCGGATAAAGATGTTTCCACCGCTATTTCTTGCATAATTAATTTTATACACTCAAAAAGCTCCCATAATGTCTAGCATATTTAGTTTTATCAACATTTGGAAAGTTTACCGTTAGATTTGCTGTTTCCATCAGGCCTGTCTTGACATTTTTTTTATCCGACATGTACTTTGCTCACATACAAAAGGTTATTGGAACCAAGTACACTCACTGGAGTATCTAACGGCTTTGAAAAAGCACCCGGGCATTGAGCCTTACAGTGGAAAGTGTCATAATACCCATACGACCTAGCGGTCAAACAAGGAAATGGTTCCAACATTTTTTTCACCATACATTTTATCCATTGTGGATTTCAAAAACACTTCAAATCAAATCACAATTTATTTGTCACATGAGACGAATACATTTTCAAATACACTAAGGGCTACCTGGCATGTAGTAGACCTTACAGTGAAATGCTTACTTACCAACAATGCAGTTAAGGGAAAAAAGTGTTTAAGTATTTACCGAAGTAAAACATAAATAAATGAAATAAAAAAATAAAAAATAAAAATAATTAAGGAGCAACAATAAAATAACAGTAACAAGGCTATATACAGGGGGTTCTGTAACAGTGTCAATGTGTGGGGGCACAGGTTAGTCCAGGTAATTGAGGTAATATGTACAGTTGAAGTCGGAAGTTTACATACACCTTAGCCAAATACATTTAAACTCAGTTTTTCACAATTCCTGACATTTAATCCTTGTAAAAATTCCCTGTCTTAGGTCAGTTAGGATCACCACTTTATTTTAAGAATGTGAAATGTCAGAATAATAGTAGAGAGAATGATTTATTTCAGCTTTTATTTATTTCATCTCATTCCCAGTGGGTCAGAAGTTTACATACACTCAACTAGTATTTGTTAGCATTGCCTTTAAATTGTTTAACTTGAGTCAAATGTTTTGGGTAGCCTTCCACAAGCCTCCCACAATAAGTTCTAACCCTATTACAGGGGCTGAGTCACTGGCTTACTGGTGCTCTTCCATGCCGTCCCTGGGAGGGGTGTGTCACTGTAGTGGGTTGAGTTACTGACGTGATCTTCCTGTCTGGGTTGGCGCCCCCCCTTGGGTTGTGCCGTGGCGGAGATCTTTGTGGGCTATACTCGGCCTTGTCTCAGGATGGTAATTTGGTGGTTGAAGATATCCCTCTAGTGGTGTGGGGGCTGTGCTTTGGCAAAGTGGGTGGGGTTATATCCTGCCTTTTTGGCCCTGTCCGGGGGTATCGTCAGATGGGGCCACAGTGTCTCCTCACCGCTCCTGTCTCAGCCTCCAGTATTTATGCTGCAGTAGTTTATGTGTCGGGGGGCTAGGGTCAGTCTGTTATATCTGGAGTACTTCTCCTGTCTTATCTGGTGTCCTGTGTGAATTTAAGTATGCTCTCTCTAATTCTCTCTTTCTCTCTTTCTTTCTCTCTCTCGGAGGACCTGAGCCCTAGGACCATACGTCAGGACTACCTGGCATGATGACTCCTTGCTGTCCCCAGTCCACCTGGCCGTGCTGCTGCTCCAGTTTCAACTGTTCTGCCTGCGGCTATGGAACCCTGACCTGTACACCGGACGTGCTACCTGTCCCAGACCTGCTGTTTTCAACTCTCTAGAGACAGCAGGAGCGGTAGAGATACTCTTAATGATCGGCTATGAAAAGCCAACTGACATCTACTCCTGAGGTGCTGACTTGTTGCACCCTCGACAACTACTGTGATTATTATTATTTGACCATGCTTGTCATCTATGAACATTTGAACATCTTGGCCATGTTCTGTTATAATCTCCACCCGGCACAGCCAGAAGAGGACTGGCCAGCCCTCATAGCCTGGTTCCTCTCTAGGTTTCTTCCTAGGTTTTGGCCTCTCTTAGGGACTTTTTCCTAGCCACCGTGCTTCTACACCTGCATTGCTTGCTGTTTGGGGTTTTAGGCTGGGTTTCTGTACAGCACTTTGAGATATCAGCTGATGTAAGAAGGGCTATATAAATACATTTGATTTGATTTGATTTTGGTCCATTCCTCCTGATAGATCTGGTGTAACTGAGTCAGGTTTGTAGGCCTCCTTGCTCGCACATGCTTTTTCAGTTCTGATCACAAATGTTCTATAGGCTTGAGGTCAGGGCTTTGTGATGGCCACTCCAAAACCTTGACTTTGTTGTCCTTAAGCCATTTTGCCACAACTTTGGAAGTATGCTTGGGGTCATTGTCCATTTGGAAGACCCATTTGCGACCAAGCTTTAACTTCCCTACTGATGTCTTGAGATGTTGCTTCAATATATCCACATAATTTTCATGCCTCATGATGCCATCTATTTTGTGAAGTGCACCAGTCCCTTCTGCAGCAAAGCACCCCCACAACATGATGCTGCCACCCCCGTGCTTCACGGTTGGGATGGTGTTCCTCGGCTTGCAAGCCTCCCCCTTTTTCCTCCAAACATAACGATGGTCATTATGGCCAAAGAGATCAATTTTTTGTTTCATCAGGCCAGAGAAGACATTTCTCCAAAAAGTACGATCTTTGTCCCCATGTGTATGTATGCTGTATGTTATCCATGTCGTCATTCAGCCACGACTCGGTGAAACATAAGATATTACAGTTTTGAATGTCCCATTGGTAGGATAGTCTTTATCGGAGCTCATCCATTTTGTTATTTAATGATTGCACGTTGGCTAATAGGACTGATGGTAGAGGGGGATAAGGTCTGTGTTTCATGTAGGCTTACCCTGGCGTCACGTTTTGATAACTGTGTAAATCTCTCTCGGACAGGATGACTTTTATCAATATATTCGGCTCTATTTACTTTCAGATTCTAGAATGCTAATTAGCATCAAAGTAGACATCATGAAAGACTACAAATCCCTGCAGGCTCCTGCACGTCATCTGACACTTTTGCTGTCAGCCAGCTAGCTACTAGCTACCTTCATCCAAAACAAAATATATATTGAACATTTTAATTTAGTGTTCCATATTTTAACTGTCTTATTTATATATTTGGTCTTGTCTTGTACATAATACTATCCTAGCAGCAGTCAGATACTGTATCTATAATGTGCCAACTAGGTTGCAAAGAAGCTATATAGCTAGCTAACTAGCTGATATTAGCAACATTCCCTTATTTTACCAGATTCTCGTCTCCTTCAGCAGGCAGAGGTCTTTATTTAATCCCTCATCATTTCTGCCAACTACAAGGTAAAATATATTTCAATTCATGGAGTCAGAATGCACTTCTGTCTTAAAACAATTCAAAGCTAACTTGTTGACATGTTCTGTTGCAGATTCAAAGCCAGATCAAGTCATTGCAGGATGTATCAATAATATTTATTTGACAAGAATGCACCTGGTCACCCAGGAATCACCTCAAACACCTGAACTACAACAATTACATTGTTTTAAATAAATCAGAATAGTAAACGATGCATACATATGCCTTTTAAACATACCATCAAATATAAACGTCTGAATTTAGGTAAACATTCAATGATTTATTCATCAATGCCAGACACCTGGGACATTGAAGAGCACCATGTGAACTAGTATTACCATCAGAGAGTGCACAGACTCTTCTGCTTTTCCGTTTGAGGAATTAGACCAGCACAAATAACACAACATGTAAAACAGCACATTGGGATGTTGGTGGGAGTTACAAATGGAGAAACAACGATGTGAGAGGTAGGTTTGATATAACATACTAGGTCAACTCCAGCAGAATGGAGAAACTAACAACCAGTCTGCTTCTCTAACAACCTAACTGATAGAACTAACAACCAGTCTGCTTCTCTAACAACCAGTCTGCTTCTCTAACAACCTAACTGATAGAACTAACAACCAGTCTGCTTCTCTAACAACCAGTCTGCTTCTCTAACAACCTAACTGATAGAACTAACAACCAGTCTGCTTCTCTAACAACCAGTCTGCTTCTCTAACAACCTAACTGATAGAACTAACAACCAGTCTGCTTCTCTAACAACCTAACTGATAGATCTAACAACCAGTCTGCTTCTCTAACAACCAGTCTGCTTCTCTAACAACCTAACTGATAGAACTAACAACCAGTCTGCTTCTCTAACAACCTAACTGATAGAACTAACAACCAGTCTGCTTCTCTAACAACCAGTCTGCTTCTCTAACAACCTAACTGATAGAACTAACAACCAGTCTGCTTCTCTAACAACCAGTCTGCTTCTCTAACAACCTAACTGATAGAACTAACAACCAGTCTGCTTCTCTAACAACCTAACTGATAGAACTAACAACCAGTCTGCTTCTCTAACAACCTAACTGATAGATCTAACAACCAGTCTGCTTCTCTAACAACCTAACTGATAGAACTAACAACCAGTCTGCTTCTCTAACAACCTAACTGATAGAACTAACAACCAGTCTGCTTCTCTAACAACCTAACTGATAGAACTAACAACCAGTCTGCTTCTCTAACAACCAGTCTGCTTCTCTAACAACCTAACTGATAGAACTAACAACCAGTCTGCTTCTCTAACAACCTAACTGATAGAACTAACAACCAGTCTGCTTCTCTAACAACCTAACTGATAGAACTAACAACCAGTCTGCTTCTCTAACAACCTAACTGATAGAACTAACAACCAGTCTGCTTCTCTAACAACCTAACTGTTGTCTTACCCGTTGTTGTCTTAGCTAGCTCTCTCAATCAACACCTGTGATTGCTTTATGCCTCGCTTTATGTCTCTCTCAAATGTCAATATGCCTTGAATACTGTTGTTTAGGATAGTTATCATTGTTTTAGTTTTACAGTGGAGCCTCTAGTCCCACTCTACATCCCTCAGATTCCTCCTTTGTCCCACCTGCCACACATGCGGTGACCTCGCCCAGTATAACCAGCACTTCCAGAGATGCAAACTCTCTTATCATCACTCGGTGCCTGGGCTTACCTCCACTGTACCCGCACCCCACCATACCCCTGTCTACACATTATGCCCTGAATCTATTCTACCACGCCCAGAAATCTGCTCCTTTAATTCTCTGCCCCCAACGCACTAGACGACCAGTTTTGATAGCCTTTAGCCGTACTCTCATCCTACTCCTCCTCTGTTCCTCGAGTGATGTGGAGGTTAACCCAGGCCCTGCGTGTCCCCAGGCACTCTCATTTGTTGACTTCTGTAATCAAAAAAGCCTTGGTTTCATGCATGTTAACACCAGAAGCCTCCTCCCTAAGTTTGTTTTACTCACCGCTTTAGCACACTCTGTCAACCCTGATGTCCTTGCCGTGTCTGAATCCTGGCTTAGGAAGGATACCAAAAATGTTGAGATTTCCATCCCCAACTACAACATTTTCAATCAAGATAGAACTGCCAAAGAGGGAGGAGTTGCAATCTACTGCAGAGATAGCCTGCAAAGTTCTGTCATACTTTCCAGGTCTATGCCCAAACAGTTCGAGCTTCTAATTTTAAAAATTAATCTCTCCAGAACTAAGTCTCTCACTGTTGTCGCCTGTTACAGACACCCCCCCCCCCCCCCCCCCAGGTCCCAGTTGTGCCATGGACACCTTATGTACATTGATCGCCCTCCATCTAGCTTCAGAGTTTGTTCTGTTAGGTACCTAAACTGGGATATGCTTAACACCCCGGCAGTCCTACAATCTAAGCTTGATGCACTCAATCTCACACAAATCATCAAGGAACCCACCAGGTACAACCCTAAACATGGGCACCCTCATAGATATTATCCTGACCAACTTGACCTCCAAATAATCCTCTGCTGTTTTCAACCAGGATCTCAGCGATCACTGCCTCATTGCCTGCATCTGCTATGGATCCGCGGTCAAACAACCACCCCTCATCACTGTCAAACGCTCCCTAAAACACTTCTGCGAGCAGGCCTTTCTAATCGACCTGGCCCGGGTATCCTGGAAGGATATTGACCTCATCCCGTCAGTTGAGGATGTCTGGTCGTTCTTTTAAAGTAATTTCATCACCATCTTAACCTTTCAAAAAATGTAGAACTAAGAACAGACCTGACTGCCCTTGACCAGCGCAAAAACATCCTGTGGCGAACTGCAATAGCATCGAATAGCCCCAGCGACATGCAACTGTTCAGGGAAGTCAGGAACCAATACAGACAGTCAGTCAGGAAAGCAAAGGCTAGCTTTTTCAAACAGAAATGTGCATCCTGTAACTCTAACTCCAAAAAGTTTTGGGACACTGTAAAGTCCATGGAGAACAAGAGCACTTCCTCCCAGCTGCCCACTGCACTGAGGCTAGGTAACACGGTCACCACCGATAAATCTATGATAATCTAAAATTTCAAAAAGCATTTCTCTACGTCTGGCCATGCTTTCCTCCTGGCCACCCCAACCCCAGCCAACAGCTCAGCCCCCCCCCGCAGCTACTTGCCCGATCCTCCTTCAGATTGGAAAGCTGCTGCGGTCTTCCCCCTCTCCAAAGGGGATGACACTCTAGACCCAAACCGCTATAGACCTATATCCATCCTGCCCTGCCTCTCTAAAGTTTTCGAAAGTCAAGTTAATAAACAGATCACTGACCATTTCGAATCCCACCGTATCTTCTCCGCTGTGCAATCTGGTTTCCGAGCTGGTCACGGGTGCACCTCAGCCACGCTCAAGGTACTAAACGACATCATAACCGCCATCGATAAAAGACATTACTGTGCAGCCGTCTTCATCGACCTGGCCAAGGCTTTCGACTCTGTCAATCACCGTATTCTTATCGGCAGACTCAATAGCCTTGATTTCTCAAATGACTGCCTCGCCTGGTTCACCAACTACTTTGCAGACAGAGTCCAGTGTGTCAAATCGGAGGGCCTGTTGTCCGGACCTCTGGCAGTCTCTATGGGGGTGCCACAGGGTTCAATTCTCGGCCCGACTCCTTTCTCTGTATACATCAATGATGTCGCTCTTGCTGCGGGTGATTCCCTGATCCACCTCTACGCAGACCACACCATTCTGTATACATCTGGCCCTTCTTTGGACACTGTGTTAACTAACCTCCAGATGAGCTTCAATGCCATACAACACTCCTTCCGTGGCCTCCAACTGCTCTTAAATACAAGTAAAACTAAATGCATGATTTTCAACCTTTTGCTGCCCGCACCCGCCCTCCCGACTAGCATCACTACCCTGGACAGTTCTGACCTAGAATATGTGGACAACTACAAATACCTAGGTGTCTGGCTAGACTGTAAACTCTCCTTCCAGACTCATATTAAACATCTCCAATCCAAAATCAAATCTAGAATAGGCTTTCTATTTCACAACAAAGCCTTGTTCACTCACCAAACTTACCCAAGTAAAACTGACTATCCTACCGATCCTCGACTTCGGCGATGTCATCTACAAATAGCTTCTAATACTCTACTCAGCAAACTGGATGTGGTCTATCACAGTGCCATCCGTTTTGTTGCCAAAGCCCCTTATACCACCCACCACTGCGACCTGTATGCTCTAGATTGTAGGATGGCCGGGGTGTTAAGCATGTCCCAGTTTAGGTCACTGTTACGTTCCCCAGTTTCTGTGTTGTAGTTTGTATTTGAGTGTGTGTGTTTCAGGAGATGGCTTCCTGAAATTCTCCCCAAGCAGCTGATTGGTCGGCCACAATTGATGATTGGAGAGCTGACCCCGCCCCCTCGTCAGGACGCAGCTGTCTCCAATTACCCATTCCTTCTGAAGCTATAAAAGCCAGTGTTCTGTTGTTCAGGGAGGGAGAGATTTTTGCTGAGAGAGAATGCAGAGAGATGGTTATATAGTGTTGGTTGTTTCTCAGAAAGCGACTTGGCATGTACTGTGTTAGTTTGTTGCATTATCAGGTAGAGCTTATTTGATGTCCTTGGTTTCTTAGTTTGTTTGAGTAATTGTTTGTAATTCTGTTTCATTTGTTCCCAGGGGGGAAGGGGAAGGCACCTAGGGAGTGCTTCGGCAAGAGGCCCGCGGGCATACATATACACGTAGTATATTCACTGTCTAGGCACACTAGGTAAGACCTGGGCGGACCACCTGTATTTTGGCTAGCACACCAGGCGGTGCTAAGTTAGGTAAGTAGTGGTTAGGTAGGAGAGGGGGAGCTTTGATATTTACTTTTTTTACTTTGATTCCGTCCGGCCCTTTAACCCATATTACCGTGTAAAGGAATAAAACAGTAGCAGCAGTAGTAGTAGTAGTAGCAGCAGTGACAGTAGCAGCAGAAGTAGCAGCAGAAGTAGTAGCAGAAGTAGTAGTAGTAGCAGCAGTGACAGTAGCAGCAGTGACAGTAGCAGCAGAAGTAGCAGCAGAAGTAGCAGCAGAAGTAGCAGCAGAAGTAGCAGCAGAAGTAGCAGCAGAAGTAGCAGCAGAAGTAGTAGTAGTAGTAGTAGTAGCAGCAGTGACAGTAGCAGCAGAAGTAGTAGCAGAAGTAGTAGCAGAAGTAGTAGTAGTAGCAGCAGTGACAGTAGCAGCAGAAGTAGTAGCAGAAGTAGTAGTAGTAGCAGCAGCAGAAGTAGCAGCAGAAGTAGCAGTAGTAGCAGTAGTAGTAGCAGTAGTAGTAGAAGTAGTAGCAGAAGTAGTAGCAGAAGTAGTAGCAGCAGAATTAGTAGCAGCAGTAGTAGTAACAGTAGTAGTAAGTAGTAGCAGCAGAATTAGTAGCAGCAGTAGCAGTAACAGTAGTAGTAAGTAGTAGCAGCAGTAGTAGCAATAGTAGTAGCAGCAGAAGCAGCAGCAGTGGCAATATCAGCAGCAGCAGTGGCAATATCAGCAGCAGCAGAAGCAGTAGCAGTGGCAATATCAGCAGTAGCAGTGGCAATATCAGCAGTAGCAGTGTCAGTAGCAGCAGTGGCAGTAGCAGCAGTGGCAGTAGCAGCAGTGGCAGTAGCAGCAGTAGCAATAGCAGTAGTAGTAGTAGCAGCAGTAGCAGTGGCAATATCAGCAGTAGCAGTTAGCAGTGGCAATATCAGCAGTAGCAGTGGCAATATCAGCAGTAGCAGTGGCAGTAGCAGTGGCAGTAGCAGTGGCAGTAGCAGTGGCAGTAGCAGTGGCAGTAGCAGTGGCAGTAGCAGTGGCAGTAGCAGCGGCAGCAGCGGCAGCAGCGGCAGCGGCAGCAGCGGCAGCGGCAGTAGCAATAGCAGTAGTAGTAGTAGTAGCAGTAGAAGCAGTAGCAGTGGCAATATCAGCAGTAGCAGTTAGCAGTGGCAATATCAGCAGTAGCAGTGGCAATATCAGCAGAAGCAGTGGCAGTAGCAGTAGCAGTGGCAATATCAGCAGTAGCAGCAGCGGCAGCGGTAGCAGTAGCAGCAGTAGCAGTAGTAGCAGTAGTAGCAGTAGTAGCAGTAGTAGCAGTAGTAGTAGTAGCAGTAGTAGCAGTAGTAGTAGCAGTAGTAGTAGCAGTAGTAGTAGCAGTAGTAGTAGCAGTAGTAGTAGCAGTAGTAGTAGCAGTAGTAGTAGCAGTAGTAGCAGTAGTAGTAGCAGTAGTAGTAGCAGTAGTAGCAGTAGTAGTAGTAGTAGTAGTATGCTCAAACTGAACTTAGTAGAGCTACACTCACCGACACAGGAGAAGCTTTATCCCTCATGCTGGCCCTGACCAAACCGCTAAGTTGTCCTCACTATAGCTGCACTTCTCCACATGGCCAGACTTCTAGTGGTCTTCTCCACATGGCCAGACTTCTAGTGGTCTTCTCCACATCCTTGAAAAATGCCATAAGATCTGAAATAGACACCAAAGTCAACATACTGTACAAACAATTATCCTAGGCTAAGTAAACTGTATAACATCATTTTTGTATCTACTACTGCGCTAACTAGCTAGCTAAATTGTAGTCAGTGGCTAGCTAAGACAAAGTGGACGTTCAAAAAGTTCAACACTTTATTAAATTCATTTCAGTACAGCACATGGATTTATCATGGATTGGGTAAAGAAGGCCTCTGATCACGCTGGTGAACATGTACAGGAGCTTTCTGCTGGAATTTGTAGTCTTCTTGAGATTTTCTCTGTTTCTAATCAGCATTTCAATATTTTGACAGTAAATTGAGGTGAATATATTGATAAAAGTCACCTTTGTCCTAGAATTACAAGGTACTCAAAATGTCCCGCCAAGGTAAACCTACACCAAACACATACTTCATTTCAAGTGTTTGTCAAATTCACCCAGTGGAAAATGTTTGGGACCATTTCCGTGTTCGATCAGTAGGTTTTATGGGTATTAGAACACCGTGGGACTCTGTAGGCTACCAGTGCAGGAAGTGTCACTGGCTGCGGGGCAGCTTTCTTGACTTGGACATTCATTTTTTGCCAACACATGGCTAACCTTTGTTAAACCAGCTGCTCTTAGGCTTGGAGTTCCCCCTCTATATAATAGGCTATGTTAGAGTTTACACTTCCTCTTCCAATTGGAACGTGGTCAAAATAATGAACAATTATCTACCAAATCGATTCATTTTTAAATGATTACTTCTGCTTTCTATGATCATTCACCTGATAATAAGACAATATTTGTTTGCTAACATATAATGGAGGTCCCTGCGTTGCTGGTTTGCTTACGGGGGGGGGGGCAAGAAAAGGTTGAACAACCCCTGCTCTAAGCAAATACAAACATATCCTATAATACCATCCACATAGTATTCAGGAGATCCATGACTGAGGAGTGGCAGCACAATATCTCTCCAGCTGCTCCATTTGGTATTGTGTAGGAGCCTTGTAGTCTTGCATATTGAACAGCATTTCCATGCACAACTTTAGTAGTACGGAACTCATCAAAACACATTTCAATTATTTTCACTGTTGAATGTATAGAAACAACAATAGACGCATTTGAATAACTTGGGAAAGAGATTTTAAACTGAAACAGTATCATACAGTCTTGCTTTTTGATAACTTATTCATATTAGGCAATTCCCAAACCCGCTCACATAGATAATAGTCTAACACGGAAGTAAATGATTCAATTAGCCCTTTGAATTGATGAATGATTGATACAACATTGAGTTTAGTCTAGTGCCGTACAGAAGGAGATATTCAAATAGAGGTGTCCCGCACGTCCAAACTCACAATGACTAACAGTATCTGCCTTCACACCATTGCTCTGTCAGTAAACCAGATGTGGACTATGTCAGGTCCCCTATGGATCAAGCATCATGGGCTGTGTTTACACACGCAGACCAATTCTGATATATTTCCAACTGATAGGTCTTTTGACCAATCACTTAGGATCTTTTCATATCAGATCATTTTCAAAACTGATCTGATTGGTGAAAATACCAATTAGTGAAACAAATATCAGAATTGGGCTACCTGTGTAAACACAGCATTCGAGGAGGAGAACTGGTTTTGCCTTTAATATCACAATGATTAGGATTATATGGAACGGGAATATCTGACCCGAGATCAGAAGCACTACCTAGAGATGCTTGACACATTTGTCCCTAGGAAGCACATTCTTCATGTGGGTCTTCTAGAAGGTGTATCCAGGGAGCTTGTTAACTACCAGTTCAGAGACATGTTGGTACTGATGACTGAATCCCAGAGATCCCAGTTCATCTATAGCCTCTGTAGCTAGCTCTCCTGCCTCCTCAGTTAGCTCCTCTCCTGCCTCCTCAGTTAGCTCCTCTCCTGCCTCCTCAGTTAGCTCCTCTCCTGCCTCCTCAGTTAGCTCCTCTCCTGCCTCCTCAGTTAGCTCCTCTCCTGCCTCCTCAGGTAGCTCCTCTCCTGCCTCCTCAGTTAGCTCCTCTCCTGCCTCCTCAGGTAGCTCCGCTTCTATATCTTCAGCCTTGTGGGACTCAGGTGAGGAGTTGTAGTCAGTAGAGATGCAGGTGTCTACAGAGTACCCTCTGTCTGGCCTACTGTTCTGAGTGTTGATGGAGTCAGTGTGGATGGAGTCAGTGTGGATGGAGTCAGTGTGGGTGGAGTCAGTGTGGGTGTCTACAGAGTACCCTCTGTCTGGCCTACTGTTCTGAGTGTGGATGGAGTCAGTGTGGGTGGAGTCAGTGTGGGCGTCTATAGAGTACCCTCTGTCTGGTCTACTGTTCTGAGTGTGGATGGAGTCAGTGTGGGTGGAGTCAGTGTGGGCGTCTATAGAGTACCCTCTGTCTGGTCTACTGTTCTGAGTGTGGATGGAGTCAGTGTGGGTGGAGTCAGTGTGGGTGTCTATAGAGTACCCTCTGACTGGTCTACTGTTCTGAGTGTGGATGGAGTCAGTGTGGGTGGAGTCAGTGTGGGTGTCTATAGAGTACCCTCTGTCTGGCCTACTGTTCTGAGTGTGGATGGAGTCAGTGTGGGTGGAGTCAGTGTGGGCGTCTATAGAGTACCCTCTGTCTGGTCTACTGTTCTGAGTGTGGATGGAGTCAGTGTGGATGTAGTCAGTACGGATGTCACCGAGTTGTCTTGATGCTCTGAGACTCTCAGAGAAAGAGCCCTTGGCTCCCTGACACCATGTACCAGCAGGCCTGTTGGTCGAGGTTCCTCTAGCCCCAGAACCAGACCTCATGGCTCCTCCACTACGAGGTCTTGCTGCCAGCTGAGCTGTAGAGCGGACTGAGTGTATGGATGCAGGCGTGTCTCCAAAACTGTTGTCAGAGGAGACGCTGAGGGCTGAGGCCTGGGAACGACGTCTGATGACGTGTGTGTTCATCAGGGAACGCTGGGGAGACGTCTCAGCTTGAACAGGAAGAGCCACTCTTCTTCTCTGGCCTCTCTCTGAGACACTGGAGCCGTCAGAGTTATGGTCACCTGACACACGGCTCCTCCTCTTGTCCCTGGTCCCGCCCCGAACATGCTTAGGGCTCCTCTCCCTAGTCTTCCCACCCCCAACAGGTTCAGGGCTCCTCTCCCTAGTCTTCCCACCCCCAACAGGCTCAGGGCTCCTCTCCCTAGTCTTCCCACCCCCAACAGGTTCAGGGCTCCTCTCCCTAGTCTTCCCACCCCCAACAGGTTCAGGGCTCCTCCCCCTAGTCTTCCCACCCCCAACAGGCTCAGGGCTCCTCCCCCTATTCCTCTGACCCCCAACAGGCTCAGGGCTCCTCCCCCTAGTCCTCCGACCCCCAACAGGTTCAGGGCTACTGAGGTCAGTTGAAGGTGAGTACCCGTCACCATCAGTAGGTTCTAGACTGCTGAAATCATCCAGGTACTCTACTGCACCCACACTGTCCAACCTATCACTGCTGGAGGCAGAGTGGGGGTGTTTGTGTCCGGGGCATCTTCTGGTGTCTGACATGTGGGGCTTGTGGCCAGAGTCTGAAAGGTGCGGTCTGGGTTTGGGGCATCTTGGAGTCTCATCCCCGTCTCCTCTGCTGTCAGAGTCAGCATGGTCGTACTCTCCACTCCGTAACACCTCCTCTGTGTGATCAACACTGGGAATATGCACCCACAGATCACTGTGACTGTCCTGCTTGGAATGGGATGATGCTTTCTGTTCTGGTAATCTTTGGGAGGAGTCATCTCTCTTACAGTAAGAATCCTCTGCATTGACACTAGTTATGAATGTGTTTGTTAGTTTCTGCTGGGTTCTAGTTGAGATGTTTCCCTGCCGTCCACAGTCTCTGTCCAGGCTACTTATCACAGTCGTAATGTTCTCATTTAGAATATCATTCCTATTGAGTAGCTTCCTCCCATCTATAGGTTGATCTGTTTGACTGTTAGTGTTGTTGGACTTCCTCCCAGGACCCTTGGTGTTGAGTGTCTGTTTGTCTGTCTGCTGCTTTCTGCACTCGCGGAGGTGGCATTTCATCCCACAAGGTTTAACCTGCTTCATTCTTAGGCGGAACGTTTTTGTCATTCCAAAACCTAACTTCTTCTTGGGCGAGGACTTGGACACTGTATTGCCACTCATTGTATTCTCCCAGTTTGTTTTTCTGATAGAACTTTGTGTGGTAGTGCTGCATTGTTCCTGAAGCGGTCTGTTCTTCACTCTGGGGCTAGCTCCGACCCATAGTTTGGGAACCACTGGGCAAGGAGACTGCCCGTCTCTCTGTGGTGATGTTGTGGTGTCTCGTAGGCCCTGGGACTGAGGCCAGTCTGCCTGTCAGAATCACAATCACCTTTATTCAACAAACACATTCACATATATCCAGAATTTGACTTGGCTAAATGCCAGCAATAGACACAAATATACAGACAGAATAAAGACAGAAGAAATGACACAATGTACATAGTGTATCATACCTGTCCATTAGAAGGCTCTGTCAGCAGCCTGTAGATCCATGCTAGGTTGGGGTGGACGGAGAAGAGCTGCTGGAGCTGGGTCTGACTCTGTCCACTCAGCTGGGCGAGCTCAACTAGCAAGGTGTTCAATAGAGGGAGCGGTCTCAGAGCCTCCCCTAGGATAGATGCTGTCTGCTGGGGTTGGTGCTGTCCCCTCTCTTCCCTGCCTCTAGACTCCATAACCACATCCTGTCTCAGTCTACGCCTGTGGTTTGTAGCAGGAACCTGTGTCTCATCAGGTGTCTCCTCATTCCCCAAGTCCACATCCTCTACCCTGAGAGACTCCATGTCTAACACCCCGTACTGGTCTGGTTCATTCTCCTGTTGTTCTACAGGACTGCTGTAGTAAAGAGATGGCGGTTGAACACAGAGGCTTCCCTCATCATGCTCCTTATCAACAGCAGCCACTCTGAGTGTTCGGTGATGCCGCTTGCTTCTAGAATGTTCTGTTTGAGTGGCAGTTGAAACTGTAACAGCCTGCCCTGCTTCTGACACCACTATCTCACTGGGCTTGCCATTTATATGAATATTCTGATAAAGGACCTTGGAAGGCGTGTTGTCCAAGTCAAGTGGTTGCATCGTTCCTTCTCCATGATCGACCTGTAAATGTTCGATTGATTTCATAGAATCCGTCCCGTGTGTAATACCAACTGGCAATACCCTGTTATCAGGTATATGTGGTAATGAACTACTTCCCAGACTGAATAGATTATATCCCAAAGAAATAACACCTATTTTCTCCCCCATGAGATTAAATAAATCAACAAGTCCTTTCTCTCCTTGGGAAGAGGGAGAGGAGATACCATGAACCTCCACATCACACCTGATACAGTCTATCAACCTGACCAGAGACACTAGCGAGCTGCCTATCAACTTGGGAACCTCTCCCCTCATATCCAGGACCACAGCGTGCAGAGGAGTGTTGGATAGGTGGATGTGGAGGGAGTCCAGGTGGGATTTGAACAAACACGACTTCCCTCTGTTGAAAGGGTATTTAAACGTGTCATGGGCTTGATAGAGCTGGTTTTCCTTCTCAATGTCCTCGTCATCATCATCAAGGAGCCGTTGTTCTAGCAGTGGAGTAGACGTTTCTGGTTGATAGATGAGCAGAGTTGGGAAGTCTAGTAGTCTCACACCGAGGGCTAATTCATCGGAATAATTTAGATATTTTATGGTTTTGTCTAATCTGATATATTCCACCAATAGTTGGAAAGAAAATAGAGTTTCGTTGTTATTTAATTGCTCTGTCATTTCGACGGGTTTCCGAGCAACAAGAATTTGACGGATTTACTCTCAGCCCAGAATTGCCAGTGATAACTTTCTGAATGGAGATCCCTCGTTGAATTAATTGGTTAAACATCAATCAGACCACTTAGAAAGAAAATAACGTGTGGTTTTTGTATAATTTACGAGAGAATCACAGCTGAAATGGAGGAGAAAATCCGTAAATTAGCCTGTCAGCACCGATAACACACAAGCTTCTTCAGCTCCATGGAAACGAACTGGTTCCCGTCACGCATTTTTGATGTCATCTGATGCCAGAGGATTCTGGGAATAGTAGTTTTCAGTCCTGACCATGTTACATTTTTTTGAATAATGTTACATTAACCGATTTATTAAGAGTCATATTGAGCTACAAATGCATACTAATAACACACATTTTTTTATAACTAACTATATGTACTAATATCATAGGAAATGTATCCTTAAAGCAAAGAATATAATACTGTAAGGACCCTGGGATAATAAGCGCGGAAATCGACTCTGCCGCACGAACATATGCTTTTGCGGCACAGTCGATAGCGCGCCAATAGAATAGAATAGAACTCAATACCCTTTATGGACAAATAGCATTGAGAAAAATTATAGCATATTAGAGACTTAATTTGACCGTATAGTATTGCTTTTATTTCCATGATAAAAACAAGTTAGAGCCATTTTCCTGCAGCTCGCCAGTTGGTGCCACTGTGGGGCTTTATTCAGAGATAGGCTATGATATGCCGATTGCTTTAAATATATATATAACAATGTAATGTCTATTATCCTGAATATAGGGCTATTCCATTTGTGCCTGCTATTTAGTGCCCTATTCTCACAACCAGAGATTCGTCAGTGTCACACCTCGCCGTTATTCTCTTTTCATAGTATAGACTTCAGTGACTGAATTACAATCATTAACAAATAAATCTCCCCCGTTCTCTTCTCCGCCTGTGTGTGGCTGGATCTCTCTATTCCCACAAATCATCACATTAAGGAAGGCGGAGGGAGGAGCTATCCGTCAGCGGTGGCACCCTGCTCTGCTCTGCTGTCATCGCGGACTAAAGCGGTCTCTAGATGGATATCACACCGAACAGCAGCCGGAGAGAGGAGAGAGAGGGTCTATGGAACTTCACTCGTTGGAGCGTTTCTATGGATGAACACGGTTTAATCTGTCGACAGGGATAATAACCGTCTCGTCTATCTTCCGGAATATTAGCCTACTCTTCTGCTGCTCAAGTGAAAGGTAATGGCACAGATGTTCTTCCTACTGTTCCCCCCTTTAACGGAATAGAGTGTCGGGGTATGTTCTTCCTACTGTTCCCCCCTTTAACGGAATAGAGTGTCGGGGTATGTTCTTCCTACTGTTCCCCCCTTTAACGGAATAGATTGTCGGGGTATGTTCTTCCTACTGTTCCCCCCTTTAACGGAATAGATTGTCGGGGTATGTTCTTCCTACTGTTCCCCCCTTTAACGGAATAGATTGTCGGGGTATTTTCTGACGTCCAGGTACAGCACCGCTATTATAGCCCTCATAATTGTATTGTCCGTCTGTAGAAACAAATATATGACTGTGTTAGTGGGGTAGTGAGACATAACTTGTCCGAGATACATTGTTGTTTGATGTAATTATGTGTAGGCTATGATAATCCCAGTTGAAAAAGCCAATGACAAAAACACAGAGTATAATAGTGGTAACTTTTCACACACCACAGTGAAAGTTTCCAGCGCACAAACTGGTGTGATCTACTGCTGCCACTATGAGCAGGCAGGCTTGGTATTATCACTATTTGACAGATCATATGATGAGTCTCTACCACACACAGGGTTTATATGCGTTGCTTCCCAGTGGTAGAATGAGTTTCCAGACGTACAGTACAGAGAGCCATTGTCCTAGTGATCCTTTGTTGAGGTTGATGATAAAATCATATTTCATGTCCATAATGGCTACAGCCTATTATCACATAATAATATCTTGGACGGAGATTCTCACTTGGAAATATATGATTCTAAAGCATTGTGAATAGTGTACTGTGTCTGGTGTAATGATTGTCTCTCAGCTGGTGGTATCTTTTATTCTCTGGTAGTAATACTTCCCTGAGACAGACAGGGGGCGATGATGACCTCAATCCATGTCTGACATCATAGCCTACCTACCTGCAGTCCCTCACACTACTACACCACTCACAGTCTCAGTCCCAAATAGAACCCTAGTCCCTTTTTAGTGCACTAACCTGGACCCACTTGGACTCTTTTCAAAATAGTGCACTATATAGGGAACCAATGGAATGCATCCATAGTCTCATAACAAAGACCAGGTGTTTATCAGTTAACAGGACTGTAACAAACCTAGTTCCTTACTGTTGGTGTTTATCAGTTAACAGGAATGTAACAAACCTAGTTCCTCACTGTTGGTGTTTATCAGTTAACAGGAATGTAACAAACCTAGTTCCTTACTGTTGGTGTTTATCAGTTAACAGGACTGTAACAAACCTAGTTCCTTACTGTTGGTGTTTATCAGTTAACAGGACTGTAACAAACCTAGTTCCTTACTGTTGGTGTTTATCAGTTAACAGGAATGTAACAAACCTAGTTCCTTACTGTTGGTGTTTATCAGTTAACAGGACTGTAACAAACCTAGTTCCTTACTGTTGGTGTTTATCAGTAAACAGGAATGTAACAAACCTAGTTCCTTACTGTTGGTGTTTATCAGTTAACAGGAATGTAACGAACCTAGTTCCTTACTGTTGGTGTTTATCAGTTAACAGGAATGTAACAAACCTAGTTCCTTACTGTTGGTGTTTATCAGTTAACAGGACTGTAACAAACCTAGTTCCTTACTGTTGGTGTTTATCAGTAAACAGGAATGTAACAAACCTAGTTCCTTACTGTTGGTGTTTATCAGGACTGTAACAAACCTAGTTCCTTACTGTTGGTGTTTATCAGTTAACAGGACTGTAACAAACCTAGTTCCTTACTGTTGGTGTTTATCAGGACTGTAACAAACCTAGTTCCTTACTGTTGGTGTTTATCAGTTAACAGGACTGTAACAAACCTAGTTCCTTACTGTTGGTGTTTGTCAGGACTGTAACAAACCTAGTTCCTTACTGTTGGTGTTTATCAGGACTGTAACAAACCTAGTTCCTTACTGTTGGTGTTTATCAGTTAACAGGACTGTAACAAACCTAGTTCCTTACTGTTGGTGTTTATCAGTAAACAGGAATGTAACAAACCTAGTTCCTTACTGTTGGTATTTATCAGTTAACAGGACTGTAACAAACCTAGTTCCTTACTGTTGGTGTTTATCAGTAAACAGGAATGTAACAAACCTAGTTCCTTACTGTTGGTGTTTATCAGTTAACAGGACTGTAACAAACCTAGTTCCTTACTGTTGGTGTTTATCAGGACTGTAACAAACCTAGTTCCTTACTGTTGATGTTTATCAGTTAACAGGACTGTAACAAACCTAGTTCCTTACTGTTGGTGTTTATCAGTAAACAGGAATGTAACAAACCTAGTTCCTTACTGCTGTTTGTCTTCCATGTGTTGTTATTGCTGAATGGTCTGTGTCTACCAGTCTGTCACAGCTGTAGGTGATACCAGTCTGTCACAGCTGTAGGTGATGCCAGTCTATCACAGCTGTAGGTGATACCAGTCTGTCACAGCTGTAGGTGATGCCAGTCTATCACAGCTGTAGGTGATGCCAGTCTATCACAGCTGTAGGTGATGCCAGTCTATCACAGCTGTAGGTGATGCCAGTCTATCACAGCTGTAGGTGATGCCAGTCTATCACAGATGTAGGTGATGCCAGTCTATCACAGCTGTAGGTGATGCCAGTCTATCACAGCTGTAGGTGATGCCAGTCTATCACAGCTGTAGGTGATGCCAGTCTATCACAGCTGTAGGTGATGCCAGTCTATCACAGCTGTAGGTGATGCCAGTCTATCACAGCTGTAGGTGATGCCAGTCTATCACAGCTGTAGGTGATGCCAGTCTATCACAGCTGTAGGTGATACCAGTCTATCACAGCTGTAGGTGATGCCAGTCTATCACAGCTGTAGGTGATGCCAGTCTATCACAGCTGTAGGTGATGCCAGTCTATCACAGCTGTAGGTGATGCCAGTCTATCACAGCTGTAGGTGATGCCAGTCTATCACAGCTGTAGGTGATACCAGTCTATCGCAGCTGTAGGTGATGCCAGTCTATCGCAGCTGTAGGTGATGCCAGTCTATCACAGCTGTAGGTGATGCCAGTCTATCGCAGCTGTAGGTGATGCCAGTCTATCACAGCTGTAGGTGATGCCAGTCTATCACAGCTGTAGGTGATGCCAGTCTATCGCAGCTGTAGGTGATGCCAGTCTATCACAGCTGTAGGTGATGCCAGTCTATCACAGCTGTAGGTGATGCCAGTCTATCACAGCTGTAGGTGATGCCAGTCTATCGCAGCTGTAGGTGATGCCAGTCTATCGCAGCTGTAGGTGATGCCAGTCTATCGCAGCTGTAGGTGATGCCAGTCTATCACAGCTGTAGGTGATGCCAGTCTATCACAGCTGTAGGTGATACCAGTCTATCACAGCTGTAGGTGATGCCAGTCTATCGCAGCTGTAGGTGATGCCAGTCTATCGCAGCTGTAGGTGATGCCAGTCTATCGCAGCTGTAGGTGATGCCAGTCTATCGCAGCTGTAGGTGATGCCAGTCTATCACAGCTGTAGGTGATGCCAGTCTATCGCAGCTGTAGGTGATGCCAGTCTATCACAGCTGTAGGTGATGCCAGTCTATCACAGCTGTAGGTGATGCCAGTCTATCACAGCTGTAGGTGATGCCAGTCTATCACAGCTGTAGGTGATGCCAGTCTATCGCAGCTGTAGGTTTACACAGACAGACATAAAGTGCATTCGGAAAGTGTTCAGACCCCTTCCCTTTTTCCACTTTGTTACGTTACAGCCTTATTCAAAAATGTATTAGATTGATTCTTTCCCTCATCAATATAAGGTATACTCACCCCATTCCGTACAAATGTGCTCAACCGCGACATTCAAACGAGGCTACAAAGAAAACTAATGGGATTGTAGCGACTGTGTTGACTTCAAACTCTGTGGTGTGAACTACGTTTCTATTCAAGCGTTGATCGACGTGGTAATGGCTTTATAGTATTGGAGAAAAGTTGAAAAAACTGACCCTCCGTTACATCGTGATGTTGTCATGTCGTAACGTACAGCACGCATAAAGCAACTATTTCTGTCTTACAATCTCTCTCCACCAGGTGTAGCACTTCTCTCATCGTTTAAAAACAAGAAATGGACAGTGACGGGGGTAAGGGGGGGATACCTAGTCATTTTTTGCGTCATCATTGCATGCGATCATCATTCTCAAAGCCACTGTTTACTTCTAAGATCACTTTAGCACCGTCCTAAAAACCCGATTCAAATTCGACACAAACCTTCAAATAGGTAATGGCACATTATATAAACTCTTTATAGTGTTTTATATACATTTTAGAGGCCGTAAGGTGATAAGTTGGACAGATCGAATGAAAAAAGCAATTCTCCCACACGACATCTGTCCTTCTCACTATAACGCATTAGTTTCGGTTCCCCACCCGCCATTTTGAAAAAGACCCGAATTCATTGCCCTGTATTATGCAGAAACGGGCAGCGTGGAGGTCTCGGCATGAATTCTGTTGGGAAGGGGAGAAATTGTGCTTTACAATGGTATTGACATTACAGTTGATCTGGAAGGATTACGGTTTTGGGGTGCTAAAATAAGGTCAATTGTACGGACCAAGGCGATGTACGAGTTTACGTGAGTTTACGTTACACACAATACCCCTTAATTACATTTACATTTTACATTTTAGTCATTTAGCAGACGCTCTTATCCAGAGCGACTTACAGTAGAGTGCATACATTTTATTACATTTTTTTTACATACAGAGACAAGGAAATCCCTACCGGCCAAACCCTCCCAAACCCGGACGACGCTATGCCAATTGTGCGTCGCCCCACGGACCTCCCGGTTGCGGCCGGCTGCGACAGATCCTGGCGGCGAACCCAGCCCAGCCTGGGAGCGAACCCAGAGACTCTGGTGGCGCAGCTAGCACTACGATGCAGTGCCCTAGACCACTGCGCCACCCGGG
>NC_074665.1:125000-175000 GCF_029448725.1 Salvelinus fontinalis | reverse complement strand
GATGGATGGATGGATGTAGGGAGGATGGATGTAGGGAGGATGGATGTAGGGAGGATGGATGTAGGGAGGATGGATGTAGGGAGGATGGATGTAGGGAGGATGGATATATGGATGGATGGATGTAGGGAGGATGGATGGATGGAGGATGGATGTAGGGAGGATGGATGTAGGGAGGATGGATGTAGGGAGGATGGATGGAGGATGGATGTAGGGAGGATGGATGTAGGGAGGATGGATGGATGTAGGGAGGATGGATGTAGGGAGGATGGATGGATGGAGGATGGATGTAGGGAGGATGGATGTAGGGAGGATGGATGTAGGGAGGATGGATGGATGGAGGATGGATGTAGGGAGGATGGATGGATGGAGGATGGATGTAGGGAGGATGGATGTAGGGAGGATGGATGGATGGAGGATGGATGTAGGGAGGATGGATGTAGGGAGGATGGATGTAGGGAGGATGGATGGATGGAGGATGGATGTAGGGAGGATGGATGTAGGGAGGATGGATGTAGGGAGGATGGATGGATGGAGGATGGATGTAGGGAGGATGGATGTAGGGAGGATGGATGTAGGGAGGATGGATGGATGGAGGATGGATGTAGGGAGGATGGATGTAGGGAGGATGGATGGATGGAGGATGGATGTAGGGAGGATGGATGTAGGGAGGATGGATGTAGGGAGGATGGATGTAGGGAGGATGGATGGATGGAGGATGGATGTAGGGAGGATGGATGTAGGGAGGATGGATGTAGGGAGGATGGATGTAGGGAGGATGGATGGATGGAGGATGGATGTAGGGAGGATGGATGTAGGGAGGATGGATGTAGGGAGGATGGATGGAGGATGGATGTAGGGAGGATGGATGTAGGGAGGATGGATGTAGGGAGGATGGATATATGGATGGATGGATGTAGGGAGGATGGATGTAGGGAGGATGGATATATGGATGGATGGATGTAGGGAGGATGGATGGAGGATGGATGTAGGGAGGATGGATGTAGGGAGGATGGATGTAGGGAGGATGGATGTAGGGAGGATGGATGTAGGGAGGATGGATGTAGGATGGATGTAGGGAGGATGGATGTAGGGAGGATGGATGTAGGGAGGATGGATGTAGGGAGGATGGATGTAGGGAGGATGGATGTAGGGAGGATGGATGTAGGGAGGATGGATGTAGGGAGGATGGATGGATGGAGGATGGATGTAGGGAGGATGGATGTAGGGAGGATGGATGTAGGGAGGATGGATGTAGGGAGGATGGATGGATGGAGGATGGATGTAGGGAGGATGGATGTAGGGAGGATGGATGTTGGGAGGATGGATGGAGGATGGATGTAGGGAGGACGGATGTAGGGAGGATGGATGTAGGGAGGATGGATGGAGGATGGATGTAGGGAGGATGGATGTAGGAAGGATGGATAGATGGATGGATGTAGGGAGGATGGATGTAGGGAGGATGGATGTAGGGAGGATGGATGTAGGGAGGATGGATGTAGGGAGGATGGATGTAGGGAGGATGGATGGAGGATGGATGTAGGGAGGATGGATGGAGGATGGATGTAGTGAGGATGGATGGATGTAGGGAGGATGGATGTAGGGAGGATGGATGTAGGGAGGATGGATGTAGGGAGGATGTAGGGAGGATGGATGTAGGGAGGATGGATGTAGGGAGGATGGATGTAGGGAGGATGGATGTTGGGAGGATGGATGGAGGATGGATGTAGGGAGGACGGATGTAGGGAGGATGGATGTAGGGAGGATGGATGGAGGATGGATGTAGGGAGGATGGATGTAGGAAGGATGGATAGATGGATGGATGTAGGGAGGATGGATGTAGGGAGGATGGATGTAGGGAGGATGGATGTAGGGAGGATGGATGTAGGGAGGATGGATGTAGGGAGGATGGATGGAGGATGGATGTAGGGAGGATGGATGGAGGATGGATGTAGTGAGGATGGATGGATGTAGGGAGGATGGATGTAGGGAGGATGGATGTAGGGAGGATGGATGTAGGGAGGATGGATGTAGGATGGATGTAGGGAGGATGGATGTAGGGAGGATGGATGGATGTAGGATGGATGGATGTAGGGAGGATGGATGTAGGGAGGATGGATGTAGGGAGGATGGATGTTGGGAGGATGGATGGATGGATTGATGAATGGGTTATGGTTAGGGAGGGTGTAGAGAATAGACAGCCCATTAACAGCAACATCATATGTTTGTAAAGGATTAATCAAATCAAACTTTATTTAAACAGCACATTTCAGACATGGAATGCAACGTAATGTGCTTCACAGGGAAATACAAATTAAAAACCATGAAAATAAGAACTGAAATATTTACTACACAACAAACATAAGAGGATAAAAACAAAATAATACAAAATAAAAACAGAACTACTAAAAAGCACCCCGAGGAAAAGCAAAGCTAAAAGATATATTTAAAACTTGTCCACAGTTTCCTCCACCTCAGGTTCCCTGGCAGGCTGTTCCAGAGGCTGGGGGCATAGTAACTAAAGGCTGGGGACAGAGTCACTAAAGGCTGGGGGCATAGTAACTAAAGGCTGGGGGCATAGTAACTAAAGGCTGGGGGCATAGTAACTAAAGGCTGGGGGCATAGTAACTAAAGGCTGGGGGCATAGTAACTAAAGGCTGGGGGCAGAGTAACTAAAGACTGGGGGCATAGTAACTAAAGACTGGGGGCATAGTAACTAAAGGCTGGGGGCATAGTAACTAAAGGCTGGGGGCATAGTAACTAAAGGCTGGGGGCATAGTAACTAAAGGCTGGGGGCAGAGTAACTAAAGGCTGGGGGCATAGTAACTAAAGGCTGGGGGCATAGTAACTAAAGGCTGGGGGCATAGTAACTAAAGGCTGGGGGCATAGTAACTAAAGGCTGGGGGCATAGTAACTAAAGGCTGGGGGCATAGTAACTAAAGGCTGGGGGTATAGTAACTAAAGGCTGGGGGTATAGTAACTACAGGCTGGGGGCATAGTAACTACAGGCTGGGGGCATAGTAACTAAAGGCTGGGGGCATAGTAACTAAAGGCTGGGGGCATAGTAACTAAAGGCTGGGGGCATAGTAACTAAAGGCTGGGGGTATAGTAACTATAGGCTGGGGGCATAGTAACTAAAGGCTGGGGGCATAGTAACTAAAGGCTGGGGGCATAGTAACTAAAGGCTGGGGGCATAGGAACTAAAGGCTGGGGGCATAGTAACTAAAGGCTGGGGGCATAGTAACTAAAGGCTGGGGGCATAGTAACTAAAGGCTGGGGGCATAGTAACTAAAGGCTGGGGGCATAGTAACTAAAGGCTGGGGGCATAGTAACTAAAGGCTGGGGGCAGAGTAACTAAAGGCTGGGGGCATAGTAACTAAAGGCTGGGGGCATAGTAACTAAAGGCTGGGGGCATAGTAACTAAAGGCTGGGGGCATAGTAACTAAAGGCTGGGGGCATAGTAACTAAAGGCTGGGGGCATAGTAACTAAAGGCTGGGGGCATAGTAACTAAAGGCTGGGGGTATAGTAACTAAAGGCTGGGGGTATAGTAACTACAGGCTGGGGGCATAGTAACTACAGGCTGGGGGCATAGTAACTAAAGGCTGGGGGCATAGTAACTAAAGGCTGGGGGCATAGTAACTAAAGGCTGGGGGCATAGTAACTAAAGGCTGGGGGTATAGTAACTAAAGGCTGGGGGCATAGTAACTAAAGGCTGGGGGCATAGTAACTAAAGGCTGGGGGCATAGTAACTAAAGGCTGGGGGCATAGTAACTAAAGGCTGGGGGCATAGTAACTAAAGGCTGGGGGCATAATAACTAAAGGCTGGGGGAATAGTAACTAAAGGCTGGGGGCATAGTAACTACAGGCTGGGGGCATAGTAACTACAGGCTGGGGGTATAGTAACTAAAGGCTGGGGGCATAGTAACTAAAGGCTGGGGGCATAGTAACTAAAGGCTGGGGGCATAGTAACTAAAGGCTGGGGGCATAGTAACTAAAGGCTGGGGGCATAGTAACTAAAGGCTGGGGGCATAATAACTAAAGGCTGGGGGAATAGTAACTAAAGGCTGGGGGCATAGTAACTACAGGCTGGGGGCATAGTAACTACAGGCTGGGGGCATAGTAACTAAAGGCTGGGGGCATAGTAACTACAGGCTGGGGGCATAGTAACTAAAGGCTGGGGGCATAGTAACTAAAGGCTGGGGGCATAGTAACAAAAGGCTGTCTCTCCATGCCTCTCGGCCCCCCTCAGGTTGTCTGGTAGGTTATTCCAGGGGCTGGGGGGATAGTAACTAAAGGCTGGGGGTATAGTAACTAAAGGCTGGGGGTATAGTAACTAAAGGCTGGGGGCATAGTAACTAAAGGCTGGGGGCATAGTAACTAAAGGCTGGGGGCATAGTAACTAAAGGCTGGGGGCATAGTAACTAAAGGCTGGGGGCATAGTAACTAAAGGCTGGGGGCATAGTAACTAAAGGCTGGGGGCATAGTAACTACAGGCTGGGGGCATAGTAGCTAAAGGCTGGGGGCATAGTAACTAAAGGCTGGGGGCATAGTAACTAAAGACTGGGGGCATAGTAACTAAAGGCTGGGGGCATAGTAACTAAAGGCTGGGGGCATAGTAACTAAAGACTGGGGGCATAGTAACTAAAGGCTGGGGGCATAGTAACTAAAGGCTGGGGGCATAGTAACTAAAGTCTGGGGGCATAGTAACTAAAGGCTGGGGGCATAGTAACTAAAGGCTGGGGGCATAGTAACTAAAGGCTGGGGGCATAGTAACTAAAGGCTGGGGGCATAGTAACTACAGGCTGGGGGCATAGTAACTAAAGGCTGGGGGCATAGTAACTAAAGGCTTTGGGCATAGTAACTAAAGGCTGGGGGCATAGTAACTAAAGGATTGGGGCATAGTAACTAAAGGCTGGAGGTAAATTAACTAAAGGCTGGGGGCATAGTAACTAAAGGATGGGGGCATAGTAACTAAAGGCTGGAGGTAAATTAACTAAAGGCTGGGGGCATAGTAACTACAGGCTGGGGGCATAGTAACTACAGGCTGGGGGCATAGTAACTAAAGGCTGGGGGCATAGTAACTAAAGGCTGGGGACATAGTAACTAAAGGCCGGGGGCATAGTAACTAAAGGCTGGGGGCATAGTAACTAAAGGCTGGGGACATGATAACTACAGGCTGGGGGCAGAGTAACTAAAGGCTGGGGGCATAGTAACTAAAGGCTGGGGGCATAGTAACTACAGGCTGGGGGCATAGTAACTACAGGCTGGGGGCATAGTAACTAAAGGCTGGGGGCATAGTAACTAAAGGCTGGGGGCATAGTAACTAAAGGCTGGGGGCATAGTAACTAAAGACTGGGGGCAGAGTAACTAAAGGCTGGGGGCATAGTAACTAAAGGCTGGGGGCATAGTAACTAAAGGCTGGGGGCATAGTAACTAAAGGCTGGGGGCATAGTAACTAAAGGCTGGGGGCATAGTAACTAAAGGCTGGGGGTATAGTAACTAAAGGCTGGGGGCATAGTAACTAAAGGCTGGGGGCATAGTAACTAAAGGCTGGGGGCATAGTAACTAAAGGCTGGGGTTATAGTAACTAAAGGCTGGGGGCATAGTAACTAAAGGCTGGGGGCATAGTAACTAAAGGCTGGGGGCATAGTAACTAAAGGCTGGGGGCATAGTAACTAAAGGCTGGGGGCATAGTAACTAAAGGCTGGGGGCATAGTAACTAAAGGCTGGGGGCATAGTAACTAAAGGCTGGGGGCATAGTAACTACAGGCTGGGGGCATAGTAACTAAAGGCTGGGGGCAGAGTAACTAAAGGCTGTTTCTCCATGCCTCTTGTTCCTAGGCTTTGGGATATGTCACGTTCCTGGCCTGTTTTCTCTTGTTTTGTATGTGTTTATTGGTCAGGGCGTGAGCTGGGTGGGGATTTCTATGTGTTGTGTTTCTATGTTGGGTTAAAGGGTTGCCTGGTATGGCTCTCAATTAGAGGCAGGTGTTTGGCGTTTCCTCTGATTGAGAGTCATATTAAGGTAGGTTGTTTCACAGTGTTCGTTGTGGGTGGTTGTCTCCTGTGTCGTCCGTGTCTGTACCATACGGGACTGTTTGGCTGTTCGTTCGTTTGATGTAGTCTGTTCCTGTCCGTGAGTTCTACGTGTAGTTATGTAAGTTCATGTTCAGGTTTCGTCTACGTCGTTTTCTTATTTTGTAATTTTCCAAATGTTTTCGTATTCGTCTTTGTATTTCAAATAAATTCATTTATGTCTACTTACCTCGCTGCGTATTGGTCCACCGATCCTTCTCTCCTCTCCTCGTCCGAGGAAGAGGAAGACGACAGCCGTTACAAGATAGTTAAAAGGCCAGAGGACCTGAGGGACCTACTGGGTACATAACTTGAAGTACGTCTGACATGTACTGGAATTGCACAATTGTGGATTGATTTAAAAACCAATAGAATAATCTTCAAATATATTCTAAAACTGACAGGCAGCCAGTGCAGAGACCTTTAAACCGGTGTAATGTGTTCTCTGTCTGGTCTGGGTCAGTACCCTGCAGTATTCTGTATGTTTTACAGTACAGAGACCTTAAAACCAGTGTAATGTGTTCTCTGTCTGGTCTGGGTCAGTACCCTGCAGTATTCTGTATGTTTTACAGTACAAAGACCTTTAAACCAGTGTAATGTGTCTCTCTGTCTGGTCTGGGTCAGTACCCTGCAGTATTCTGTATGTTTTACAGTACAGAGACCTTAAAACCGGTGTAATGTGTCTCTCTGTCTGGTCTGGGTCAGTACCCTGCAGTATTCTGTATGTTTTACAGTACAGAGACCTTAAAACCGGTGTAATGTGTTCTCTGTCTGGTCTGGGTCAGTACCCTGCAGTATTCTGTATGTTTTACAGTACAGAGACCTTTAAACCGGTGTAATGTGTTCTCTGTCTGGTCTGGGTCAGTACCCTGCAGTATTCTGTATGTTTTACAGTACAGAGACCTTAAAACCGGTGTAATGTGTTCTCTGTCTGGTCTGGGTCAGTACCCTGCAGCATTCTGTATGTTTTACAGTACAGAGACCTTAAAACCGGTGTAATGTGTTCTCTGTCTGGTGTTGGTCAGTACCCTGCAGTATTCTGTATGTTTTACAGTACAGAGACCTTAAAACCGGTGTAATGTGTCTCTCTGTCTGGTCTGGGTCAGTACCCTGCAGCATGTTTTACAGTACAGAGACCTTAAAACCGGTGTAATGTGTTCTCTGTCTGGTCTGGGTCAGTACCCTGCAGCATTCTGTATGTTTTACAGTACAGAGACCTTAAAACCGGTGTAATGTGTTCTCTGTCTGGTCTGGGTCAGTATCCTGCTGTATGTTTTACAGTACAGAGACCTTAAAACCGGTGTAATGTGTATCTCTGTCTGGTCTGGGTCAGTACCCTGCAGTATTCTGTATGTTTTACAGTACAGAGACCTTAAAACCGGTGTAATGTGTTCTCTGTCTGGTCTGGGTCAGTACCCTGCAGTATTCTGTATGTTTTACAGTTGACCAATGGCTTTCCTGGGTAGACCAGACAGGAGAGCATTACAGTAGTCAATCCTGCTCTGTAGTAAAAGCACAGATTAGTTTCTATGCCTGAGATAGAAACGATCACACCTTGGCAATGTTCCTCAGGTGGTAAAAAGCTAATTTGGTCACATTCCTAATGTGCTCTGGTGGCTGACATTTAAACAGTATAACATGATGCTCTGGTGGCTGATATTTAAACAGTATAACATGATGCTCTGGTGGCTGACATTTAAACAGTATAACATGATGCTCTGGTGGCTGACATTTAAACAGTATAACATGATGCTCTGGTGGCTGACATTTAAACAGTATAACATGATGCTCTGGTCTGGTGGCTGACATTTAAACAGTATAACATGATGCTCTGGTGGCTGATATTTAAACAGTATAACATGATGCTCTGGTGGCTGACATTTAAACAGTATAACATGATGCTCTGGTCTGGTGGCTTACATTTAAACAGTATAACATGATGCTCTGGTCTGGTGGCTGACATTTAAACAGTATAGCATGATGCTCTGGTCTGGTGGCTGACATTTAAACAGTATAACATGATGCTCTGGTCTGTGGCTGACATTTAAACAGTATAACATGATGCTCTGGTGGCTGACATTTAAACAGTATAACATGATGCTCTGGTGGCTGACATTTAAACAGTATAACATGATGCTCTGGTCTGGTGGCTGACATTTAAACAGTATAACATGATGCTCTGGTCTGGTGGCTGACATTTAAACAGTATAACATGATGCTCTGGTGGCTGACATTTAAACAGTATAACATGATGCTCTGGTCTGGTGGCTGACATTTAAACAGTATAACATGATGCTCTGGTGGCTGACATTTAAACAGTATAACATGATGCTCTGGTCTGGTGGCTGACATTTAAACAGTATAACATGATGCTCTGGTGGCTGACATTTAAACAGTATAGCATGATGCTCTGGTCTGGTGGCTGATAATTAAACAGTATAACATGATGCTCTGGTCTGGTGGCTGACATTTAAACAGTATAACATGATGCTCTGGTCTGGTGGCTGATAATTAAACAGTATAGCATGATGCTCTGGTCTGGTGGCTGACATTTAAACAGTATAACATGATGCTCTGGTCTGGTGGCTGACATTTAAACAGTATAACATGATGCTCTGGTCTGGTGGCTGATAATTAAACAGTATAACATGATGCTCTGGTGGCTGACATTTAAACAGTATAACATGATGCTCTGGTGGCTGATATTTAAACAGTATAACATGATGCTCTGGTGGCTGACATTTAAACAGTATAACATGATGCTCTGGTCTGGTGGCTGACATTTAAACAGTATAACATGATGCTCTGGTGGCTGACATTTAAACAGTATAACATGATGCTCTGGTGGCTGACATTTAAACAGTATAACATGATGCTCTGGTGGCTGACATTTAAACAGTATAACATGATGCTCTGGTGGCTGACATTTAAACAGTATAACATGATGCTCTGGTCTGGTGACTGACATTTAAACAGTATAACATGATGCTCTGGTGTGGTGGCTGACATTTAAACAGTATAACATGATGCTCTGGTCTGGTGGCTGACATTTAAACAGTATAACATGATGCTCTGGTGTGGTGGCTGACATTTAAACAGTATAACATGATGCTCTGGTCTGGTGGCTGACATTTAAACAGTATAACATGATGCTCTGGTGGCTGACATTTAAACAGTATAACATGATGCTCTGGTCTGGTGGCTGACATTTAAACAGTATAACATGATGCTCTGGTCTGGTGACTGACATTTAAACAGTATAACATGATGCTCTGGTGGCTGACATTTAAACAGTATAACATGATGCTCTGGTCTGGTGGCTGACATTTAAACAGTATAACATGATGCTCTGGTCTGGTGGCTGATAATTAAACAGTATAGCATGATGCTCTGGTCTGGTGGCTGACATTTAAACAGTATAACATGATGCTCTGGTCCGGTGGCTGACATTTAAACAGTATAACATGATGCTCTGGTCTGGTGGCTGATAATTAAACAGTATAACATGATGCTCTGGTGGCTGACATTTAAACAGTATAACATGATGCTCTGGTGGCTGACATTTAAACAGTATAACATGATGCTCTGGTGGCTGTTATTAAAACAGTATAACAAGATGCTCTGGTCTGGTGACTGACATTTAAACAGTATAACATGATGCTCTGGTCTGGTGGCTGACATTTAAACAGTATAACATGATGCTCTGGTGGTTGACATTTAAACAGTATAACATGATGCTCTGGTCTGGTGGCTGACATTTAAACAGTATAGCATGATGCTCTGGTCTAGTGGCTGATATTTAAACAGTATAACATGATGCTCTGGTTGCTGACATTTAAACAGTATAACATGATGCTCTGGTGGCTGACATTTAAACAGTATAACATGATGCTCTGGTGGCTGACATTTAAACAGTATAACATGATGCTCTGGTGGCTGACATTTAAACAGTA
Source organism: Salvelinus fontinalis (assembly GCF_029448725.1). Lineage (NCBI taxonomy): Eukaryota > Metazoa > Chordata > Actinopteri > Salmoniformes > Salmonidae > Salvelinus > Salvelinus fontinalis. Next base: position 164,974 of record NC_074665.1, on the reverse strand, counting down.
TAACATGATGCTCTGGTCTGGTGGCTGACATTTTAACAGTATAACATGATGCTCTGGTGGCTGACATTTAAACAGTATAACATGATGCTCTGGTCTGGTGGCTGACATTTAAACAGTATAGCATGATGCTCTGGTCTGGTGGCTGACATTTAAACAGTATAGCATGATGCTCTGGTCTGGTTGCTGACATTTAAACAGTATAACATGATGCTCTGGTGGCTGACATTTAAACAGTATAACATGATGCTCTGGTCTGGTGGCTGACATTTAAACAGTATAACATGATGCTCTGCTCTAGTGGCTGACATTTAAACAGTATAACATGATGCTCTGGTCTGGTGGCTGACATTTAAACAGTATAACATGATGCTCTGGTGGCTGACATTTAAACAGTATAACATGATGCTCTGTTCTGGTGGCTGACATTTAAACAGTATAACATGATGCTCTGGTCTGGTGGCTGACATTTAAACAGTATAACATGATGCTCTGGTGGCTGACATTTAAATAGTATAACATGATGCTCTGGTCTGGTGGCTGACATTTGAACAGTATAACATGATGCTCTGGTGGCTGATATTTAAACAGTATAACATGATGCTCTGGTCTGGTGGCTGACATTTAAACAGTATAACATGATGCTCTGGTCTGGTGGCTGACATTTAAACAGTATGACATGATGCTCTGCTCTGGTGGCTGACATTTAAACAGTATAACATGATGCTCTGGTCTGGTGGCTGACATTTAAACAGTATAACATGATGCTCTGGTCTGGTGGCTGACATTTAAACAGTATAACATGATGCTCTGGTGGCTGATATTTAAACAGTATAACATGATGCTCTGGTGGCTGACATTTAAACAGTATTGCATGATGCTCTGGTCTGGTGGCTGATAATTAAACAGTATAACATGATGCTCTGGTCTGGTGGCTGACATTTAAACAGTATAACATGATGCTCTGGTCTGGTGGCTGACATTTAAACAGTATAACATGATGCTCTGGTCTGGTGGCTGATAATTAAACAGTATAACATGATGCTCTGGTGGCTGACATTTAAACAGTATAACATGATGCTCTGGTCTGGTGGCTGACATTTAAACAGTATAACATGATGCTCTGGTGGCTGACATTTAAACAGTATAACATGATGCTCTGGTCTGGTGGCTGACATTTAAACAGTATAACATGATGCTCTGGTCTGGTGGCTGACATTTAAACAGTATAACATGATGCTCTGGTGGCTGACATTTAAACAGTATAACATGATGCTCTGGTCTGGTGGCTGACATTTAAACAGTATAACATGATGCTCTGGTCTGGTGGCTGACATTTAAACAGTATAACATGATGCTCTGGTCTGGTGGCTGACATTTAAACAGTATAACATGATGCTCTGGTCTGGTGGCTGACATTTAAACAGTATAACATGATGCTCTGGTGGCTGACATTTAAACAGTATAACATGATGCTCTGGTGGCTGACATTTAAACAGTATAACATGATGCTCTGGTGGCTGACATTTAAACAGTATAACATGATGCTCTGGTCTGGTGGCTGACATTTAAACAGTATAACATGATGCTCTGGTCTGGTGGCTGACATTTAAACAGTATAACATGATGTTCTGGTCTGGTGGCTGACATTTAAACAGTATAACATGATGCTCTGGTGGCTGACATTTAAACAGTATAACATGATGCTCTGGTCTGGTGGCTGACATTTAAACAGTATAACATGATGCTCTGGTCTGGTGGATGACATTTAAACAGTATAACATGATGCTCTGGTCTGGTGGCTGACATTTAAACAGTATAACATGATGCTCTGGTCTGGTGGCTGACATTTAAACAGTATAACATGATGCTCTAGTGGCTGACATTTAAACAGTATAACATGATGCTCTGGTGGCTGACATTTAAACAGTATAACATGATGCTCTGGTGGCTGACATTTAAACAGTATAACATGATGCTCTGGTCTGGTGGCTGACATTTAAACAGTATAACATGATGCTCTGGTCTGGTGGCTGTCATTTAAACAGTATAACATGATGATCTGGTCTGGTGGCTGACATTTAAACAGTATAACATGATGCTCTGGTGGCTGACATTTAAACAGTATAACATGATGCTCTGGTCTGGTGGCTGACATTTAAACAGTATAACATGATGCTCTGGTGGCTGACATTTAAACAGTATAACATGATGCTCTGTTGGCTGACATTTAAACAGTATAACATGATGCTCTGGTCTGGTGGCTGACATTTAAACAGTATAACATGATGCTCTGGTCTGGTGGCTGATATTTAAACAGTATAACATGATGCTCTGGTCTGGTGGCTGATATTTAAACAGTATAACATGATGCTCAGGTGGCTGACATTTAAACAGTATAGCATGATGCTCTGGTCTGGTGGCTGATAATTAAACAGTATAACATGATGCTCTGGTCTGGTGGCTGACATTTAAACAGTATAACATGATGCTCTGGTGGCTGACATTGAAACAGTATAACATGATGCTCTGGTCTGGTGGCTGACATTTAAACATTATAACATGATGCTCTGGTGTGGTGGCTGACATTTAAACAGTATAACATGATGCTCTGGTCTGGTGGCTGATATTTAAACAGTATAACATGATGCTCTGGTCTGGTGGCTGACATTTAAACAGTATAACATGATGCTCTAGTCTGGTGGCTGACATTTAAACAGTATAACATGATGCTCTGGTGGCTGACATTTAAACAGTACAACATGATGCTCTGGTCTGGTGGCTGACATTTAAACAGTATAACATGATGCTCTGGTCTGGTGGCTGACATTTAAACAGTATAACATGATGCTCTGGTGGCTGACATTTAAACAGTATAACATGATGCTCTGGTCTGGTGGCTGACATTTAAACAGTATAACATGATGCTCTGCTCTGGTACCTGACATTTAAACAGTATAACATGAGGATCTTGTCATGTGGCTGACATTTAAACAGTATAACATGATGCTCTGGTCTGGTGGCTGACATTTAAACAGTATAACATGATGCTCTGGTCTGGTGGCTGACATTTAAACAGTATAACATGATGCTCTGGTCTGGTGGCTGACATTTAAACAGTATAACATGATGCTCTGGTGGCTGACATTTAAACAGTATAACATGATGCTCTGGTCTGGTGGCTGACATTTAAACAGTATAACATGATGCTCTGGTCTGGTGGCTGACATTTAAACAGTATAACATGATGCTCTGGTCTGGTGGCTGACATTTAAACAGTATTACATGATGCTCTGGTCTGGTGGCTGACATTTAAACAGTATAACATGATGCTCTGGTGGCTGACATTTAAACAGTATAACAGTGTGTTTAATAACGAAATGTCCTTACAGTTGAGACCATCAATTACAGAATCATCTGTATAGAGAATAGACAGCCCATTAATTACAGACTCATCTGTATAGAGAATAGACAGCCCATTAATTATAGACTCATCTGTGTAGAGAATAGACAGCCCATTAATTACAGACTCATCTGTATAGAGAATAGACAGCCCATTAATTTCAGACTCATCTGTGTAGAGAATAGACAGCCCATTAATTACATACTCATCTGTATAGAGAATAGACAGCCCATTAATTACAGACTCATCTGTATAGAGAATAGACAGCCTATTAATTACATACTCATCTGTTTAGAGAATAGACAGCCCATTAATTACATACTCATCTGTATAGAGAATAGACAGCCCATTAATTACAGACTCATCTGTATAGAGAATAGACAGCCCATTAATTACAGACTCATCTGTATAGAGAATAGACAGTCCATTAATTACAGACTCATCTGTATAGAGAATAGACAGCCCATTAATTACAGACTCATCTGTGTAGAGAATAGACAGCCCATTAATTACAGACTCATCTGTATAGAGAATAGACAGCCCATTAATTACATACTCATCTGTATAGAGAATAGACAGCCCATTAATTACAGACTCATCTGTATAGAGAATAGACAGCCCATTAATTACAGACTCATCTGTGTAGAGAATAGACAGCCCATTAATTATAGACTCATCTGTATAGAGAATAGACAGCCCATTAATTACATACTCATCTGTGTAGAGAATAGACAGCCCATTAATTACAGACTCATCTGTATAGAGAATAGACAGCCCATTAATTACAGACTCATCTGTGTAGAGAATAGACAGCCCATTAATTACAGACTCATCTGTGTGTAGAGAATAGACAGCCCATTAATTACAGACTCATCTGTGTAGAGAATAGACAGCCCATTAATTACAGACTCATCTGTATAGAGAATAGACAGCCCATTAATTACAGACTCATCTGTGTAGAGAATAGACAGCCCATTAATTACAGACTCATCTGTATAGAGAATAGACAGCCCATTAATTACAGACTCATCTGTATAGAGAATAGACAGCCCATTAATTACAGACTCATCTGTGTAGAGAATAGACAGCCCATTAATTACAGACTCATCTGTATAGAGAATAGACAGCCCATTAATTACAGACTCATCTGTGTAGAGAATAGACAGCCCATTAATTACAGACTCATCTGTATAGAGAATAGACAGCCCATTAATTACAGACTCATCTGTATAGAGAATAGACAGCCCATTAATTACAGACTCATCTGTGTAGAGAATAGACAGCCCATTAATTACAGACTCATCTGTATAGAGAATAGACAGCCCATTAATTACAGACTCATCTGTATAGAGAATAGACAGCCCATTAATTACAGACTCATCTGTGTAGAGAATAGACAGCCCATTAATTACAGACTCATCTGTATAGAGAATAGACAGCCCATTAATTACAGACTCATCTGTGTAGAGAATAGACAGCCCATTAATTACAGACTCATCTGTGTAGAGAATAGACAGCCCATTAATTACAGACTCATCTGTATAGAGAATAGACAGCCCATTAATTACAGACTCATCTGTATAGAGAATAGACAGCCCATTAATTACAGACTCATCTGTATAGAGAATAGACAGCCCATTAATTACAGACTCATCTGTGTAGAGAATAGACAGACCATTAATTACAGACTCATCTGTGTAGAGAATAGACAGCCCATTAATTACAGACTCATCTGTATAGAGAATAGACAGCCCATTAATTACATACTCATCTGTATAGAGCATAGACAGCCCATTAATTACATACTCATCTGTATAGAGAATAGACAGCCCATTAACAACAGAATCATCTGTATAGAGAATAGACAGCCCATTAACAACAGAATCATCTGTATAGAGAATAGACAGCCCATTAATTACATACTCATCTGTATAGAGAATAGACAGCCCATTAACAACAGAATCATCTGTATAGAGAATAGACAGCCCATTAACAACAGAATCATCTGTATAGAGAATAGACAGCCCATTAACAACAGAATCATCTGTATAGAGAATAGACAGCCCATTAACAACAGAATCATCTGTATAGAGAATAGACAGCCCATTAACAACAGAATCATCTGTATAGAGAATAGACAGCCCATTAACAACAGAATCATCTGTATAGAGAATAGACAGCCCATTAACAACAGAATCATCTGTATAGAGAATAGACAGCCCATTAACAACAGAATCATCCGTGTAGAATAGACAGCGAGAGTCCTGCTAATGCCTCCATTAACAACAGCAGCATCACCAGGGGATTAGAGAGAGTCCTGCTAATGCCTCCATTAACAACAGCAGCATCACCAGGGGATTAGAGAGAGTCCTGCTAATGCCTCCATTAACAACAGCAGCATCACCAGGAGATTAGAGAGAGAGAGAGTCCTGCTAATGCCTCCATTAACAACAGCAGCATCACCAGGGGATTAGAGAGAGTCCTGCTAATGCCTCCATTAACAACAGCAGCATCACCAGGGGATTAGAGAGAGAGAGAGTCCTGCTAATGCCTCCATTAACAACAGCAGCATCACCAGGAGATTAGAGAGAGAGAGTCCTGCTAATGCCTCCATTAACAACAGCAGCATCACCAGGGGATTAGAGAGAGAGAGAGTCCTGCTAATGCCTCCATTAACAACAGCAGCATCACCAGGGGATTAGAGAGAGAGAGAGTCCTGCTAATGCCTCCATTAACAACAGCAGCATCACCAGGGGATTAGAGAGAGTCCTGCTAATGCCTCCATTAACAACTATCAATTTATCAACCTTTCTACCTGTTGTTGTTATGGTGATACTATTTATCAACCTTTCTACCTGTTGTTGTTATGGTGATACTATTTATCAACCTTTCTACCTGTTGTTGTTATGGTGATACTATTTATCAACCTTTCTACCTGTTGTTGTTATGGTGATACTATTTATCAACCTTTCTACCTGTTGTTATGGTGATACTATTTATCAACCTTTCTACCTGTTGTTGTGGTGATACTATTTATCAACCTTTCTACCTGTTGTTATGGTGATACTATTTATCAACCTTTCTACCTGTTGTTATGGTGATACTATTTATCAACCTTTCTACCTGTTGTTATGGTGATACTATTTATCAACCTTTCTACATGTTGTTGTTATGGTGATACTATTTATCAACCTTTCTACCTGTTGTTGTTATGGTGATACTATTTATCAACCTATCTACCTGTTGTTATGGTGATACTATGTATCAACCTTTCTACCTGTTGTTATGGTGATACTATTTATCAACCTTTCTACCTGTTGTTATGGTGATACTATTTATCAACCTTTCTACCTGTTGTTATGGTGATACTATTTATCAACCTTTCTACCTGTTGTTATGGTGATACTATTTATCAACCTTTCTACCTGTTGTTGTTATGGTGATACTATTTATCAACCTTTCTACCTGTTGTTATGGTGATACTATTTATCAACCTTTCTACCTGTTGTTGTTATGGTGATACTATTTATCAACCTTTCTACCTGTTGTTGTTATGGTGATACTATTTATCAACCTTTCTACCTGTTGTTATGGTGATACTATTCATCAACCTTTCTCCCTGTTGTTGTTATGGTGATACTATTTATCAACCTTTCTACCTGTTGTTATGGTGATACTATTTATCAACCTTTCTACCTGTTGTTGTTATGGTGATACTATTTATCAACCTTTCTACCTGTTGTTATGGTGATACTATTTATCAACCTTTCTACCTGTTGTTATGGTGATACTATTTATCAACCTTTCTACCTGTTGTTATGGTGATACTATTCATCAACCTTTCTACCTGTTGTTATGGTGATACTATTTATCAACCTTTCTACCTGTTGTTATGGTGATACTATGTATCAACCTTTCTCCCTGTTATTATGGTGATACTATTTATCAACCTTTCTACCTGTTGTTATGGTGATACTATTTATCAACCTTTCTACCTGTTGTTATGGTGATACTATTCATCAACCTTTCTCCCTGTTGTTGTTATGGTGATACTATTTATCAACCTTTCTACCTGTTGTTATGGTGATACTATTCATCAACCTTTCTACCTGTTGTTATGGTGATACTATTTATCATCCTTTCTACCTGTTGTTATGGTGATACTATTTATCAACCTTTCTACCTGTTGTTATGGTGATGCTATTCATCAACCTTTCTCCCTGTTGTTGTTATGGTGATACTATTTATCAACCTTTCTCCCTGTTATTATGGTGATACTTTTTATCAAAGTGCAGCTGCCTCTAATCTTAAACCCCTGGATGGTATTTTTCATAGCGCCCATCGTTTTATTACAGGCGACAGTTGAATTACTCATCACTGTATTCTTTACCAAAAGGTTGGCTGGACCTCTGAAGTCATGTATATCACATGATTACACTCTTTACAAATTCCTGCTCCACATCACTGTTGAGAGATTAAATAATATCCCGATGCTTAGGTGCTGATGCGATATCTATTCTCATCATTCTATATGTTTTGTTATTCTCATCATTCTATATGTTTTGTTATTCTCATCATTCTATATGTTTTGTTATTCTCATCATTCTATATGTTTTGTTATTCTCATCATTCTAAATGTTTTGTTATTCTCATCATTCTAAATGTTTTGTTATTCTCATCATTCTATATGTTTTGTTATTCTCATCATTCTATATGTTTTGTTATTCTCATCATTCTAAATGTTTTGTTATTCTCATCATTCTATATGTTTTGTTATTCTCATCATTCTATATGTTTTGTTATTCTCATCATTCTATATGTTTTGTGACTTCATGTGCTCTGGCTCCTTCTCTGACTCCTTCTCTGGCTCCTTCTCTGACTCCTTCTCTGGCTCCTTCTCTGGCTCCTTCTCTGACTCCTTCTCTGGCCCCTTCTCTGACTCCTTCTCTGGCTCCTTCTCTGACTCCTTCTCTGGCTCCTTCCCTCTGGCTCCTTCTCTGGCTCCTTCTCTGACTCCTTCTCTGGCTCCTTCCCAGAGAGGCCCATTGTGACTCCCGCTGCCCGGTCTGGCTTCCCTTCCTGATCCCTGTCACATGACGGGGGTGTGGTGGGACCTGCCAGATGGGAACGTTGACACTTAGCACAGAACCTACTTCCTTTCAGATAAGGTTTAGGTCAGGGACTAAATTCAACAATAGACATGTTCTGATTCCCATCAAGAGTAGAGGCCAGAGTAGAGGCCAGAGTAGAGGCCAGAGTAGAGGCTAGAGTAGAGGCTAGAGCAGGAGCCAGAGTAGAGGCTAGAGTAGAGGCTAGAGTAGAGGCCAGAGGGAAGGGGCCAGAGGGAAGGGGGCAGAGGGAAGGGGCCAGAGGGAAGGGGCTAAAGCAGGGGCCAGAGTAGAGGCTAGAGCAGGGGCCAGAGGGAAGGGGCCAGAGGGAAGGGGCCAGAGGGAAGGGGCCAGAGGGAAGGGGCCAGAGGGAAGGGGCCAGAGGGAAGGGGCCAGAGGGAAGGGGCCAGAGGGAAGGGGCCAGAGGGAAGAGGCTAGAGCAGGGGCCAGAGGGAAGGGGCCAGAGGGAAGGGGCCAGAGGGAAGGGGCCAGAGGGAAGGGGCTAGAGGGAAGGGGCCAGAGGGAAGGGGCCAGAGGGAAGGGGCTAGAGGGAAGGGGCTAGAGCAGGGGCCAGAGGGAAGAGGCTAGAGCAGGGGCCAGAGGGAAGGGGCCAGAGGGAAGGGGCCAGAGGGAAGGGGCCAGAGGGAAGAGGCTAGAGGGAAGGGGCCAGAGGGAAGGGGCCAGAGGGAAGGGGCCAGAGGGAAGGGGCCAGAGGGAAGAGGCTAGAGCAGGGGCCAGAGGGAAGGGGCCAGAGGGAAGGGGCTAGAGCAGGGGCCAGAGGGAAGGGGCCAGAGGGAAGGGGCCAGAGGGAAGGGGCCAGAGGGAAGGGGCCAGAGGGAAGGGGCCAGAGGGAAGGGGCCAGAGGGAAGGGGCTAGAGGGAAGGGGCCAGAGGGAAGGGGCCAGAGGGAAGGGGCCAGAGGGAAGGGGCCAGAGGGAAGGGGCCAGAGGGAAGGGGCCAGAGGGAAGGGGCTAGAGGGAAGGGGCCAGAGGGAAGGGGCCAGAGGGAAGGGGCCAGAGGGAAGGGGCTAGAGCAGGGGCCAGAGGGAAGGGGCTAGAGCAGGGGCCAGAGGGAAGGGGCCAGAGGGAAGGGGCCAGAGGGAAGGGGCCAGAGGGAAGGGGCCAGAGGGAAGGGGCCAGAGGAAAGGGGCCAGAGGGAAGGGGCCAGAGCAGGGGCCAGAGGGAAGGGGCTAGAGCAGGGGCCAGAGGGAAGGGGCCAGAGGGAAGGGGCCAGAGGGAAGGGGCCAGAGGGAAGAGGCTAGAGCAGGGGCCAGAGGGAAGGGGCCAGAGGGAAGGGGCCAGAGGGAAGGGGCCAGAGGGAAGGGGCTAGAGGGAAGGGGCCAGAGGGAAGGGGCCAGAGGGAAGGGGCCAGAGGGAAGGGGCCCCTTCTCTCTGGCCCCTTCCCTCTGGCCCCTGCTCTAGCCCCTTCCCTCTGGCCCCTGTTCTAGCCCCTTCCCTCTGGCCCCTTCCCTCTGGCCCCTTCCCTCTGGCCCCTTCCCTCTGGCCCCCTCCCTCTGGCCCCTTCCCTCTGGCCCCTTCCCTCTGGGCCCTTCCCTCTGGCTCCTTCCCTCTGGCCCCTTCCCTCTGGCCCCTTCCCTCTGGCTCCTTCCCTCTGGCTCCTTCCCTCTGGCCCCTTCCCTCTGGCCCCCTCCCTCTGGCCCCTTCCCTCTGGCCCCTTCCCTCTGGCTCCTTCCCTCTGGCCCCTTCCCTCTGGCCCCTGCTCTAGCCCCTTCCCTCTGGCCCCTGCTCTAGCCCCTTCCCTCTGGCCCCTTCCCTCTGGCCCCTTCCCTCTGGCCCCTTCCCTCTGGCCCCTTCCCTCTGGCCCCTTCCCTCTGGCCCCTTTCCTCTGGCCCCTTTCCTCTGGCCCCTTCCCTCTGGCCCCTTCCCTCTGGCCCCTTCCCTCTGGCCCCTTCCCTCTGGCCCCTTCCCTCTGGCCCCTTTCCTCTGGCCCCTTCTCTCTGGCCCCTTCCCTCTGGCCCCTTCCCTCTGGCCCCTTTCCTCTGGCCCCTTCTCTCTGGCCCCTTCCCTCTGGCCCCTTCCCTCTGGCCCCTGCTCTAGCCCCTTCCCTCTGGCCCCTGTTCTAGCCCCTTCCCTCTGGCCCCTTCCCTCTGGCCCCTTCCCTCTGGCCCCTTCCCTCTGGCCCCTTCCCTCTGGCCCCTTCCCTCTAGCCCCTTCCCTCTGGCCCCTTCCCTCTGGCCCCTTCCCACTGCATAGTGGTGTACAGTGCCTGAGTAGTGTAACGGTCTAAGACACTGCATAGTGGTGTACAGTGCCTGAGTAGTGTAACGGTCTAAGACACTGCATAGTGGTGTACAGTGCCTGAGTAGTGTAACGGTCTAAGACACTGCATAGTGGTGTACAGTGCCTGAGTAGTGTAACGGTCTAAGACACTGCATAGTGGTGTACAGTGCCTGAGTAGTGTAATGGTCTAAGACACTGCATAGTGGTGTACAGTGCCTGTTTGCTGTAATGGTCTAAGACACTGCATAGTGGTGTAATGCTCTAAGACACTGCATAGTGGTGTACAGTGCATGAGTGGTGTAATGGTCTAAGAAACTGCATAGTGGTGTACAGTGCCTGAGTAGTGTAATGGTCTAAGACACTGCATAGTGGTGTACAGTGCCTGAGTAGTGTAACGGTCTAAGACACTGCATAGTGGTATACAGTGCCTGAGTAGTGTAACGGTCTAAGACAATGCATAGTGGTGTACAGTTCCTGAGTAGTGTAACGGTCTAAGACACTGCATAGTGGTGTACAGTGCCTGAGTGGTGTAACGGTCTAAGACACTGCATAGTGGTGTAACGGTCTAAGACACTGCATAGTGGTGTACAGTGCCTGAGTGGTGTAACGGTCTAAGACACTGCATAGTGGTGTACAGCGCCTGAGTGGTGTAACGGTCTAAGACACTGCATAGTGGTGTACAGCGCCTGAGTGGTGTAACGGTCTAAGACACTGCATAGTGGTGTACAGTGCCTGAGTGGTGTAACGGTCTAAGACACTACATAGTGGTGTAATGCTCTAAGACACTGCATAGTGGTGTACAGTGCATGAGTGGTGTAATGGTCTAAGACACTGCATAGTGGTGTACAGTGCCTGAGTAGTGTAATGGTCTAAGACACTGCATAGTGGTGTACAGTGCCTGAGTTGTGTAACGGTCTAAGACACTGCATAGTGGTGTACAGTGCCTGATTAGTGTAACGGTCTAAGACACTGCATAGTGGTGTACAGTGCCTGATTAGTGTAACGGTCTAAGACACTGCATAGTGGTGTACAGCGCCTGAGTGGTGTAACGGTCTAAGACACTGCATAGTGGTGTACAGTTCCTGAGTAGTGTAACGGTCTAAGACACTGCATAGTGGTGTACAGCGCCTGAGTAGTGTAACGGTCTAAGACACTGCATAGTGGTGTAACGGTCTAAGACACTGCATAGTGGTGTACAGTGCCTGAGTAGTGTAACGGTCTAAGACACTGCATAGTGGTGTACAGTGCCTGTTTCGGTGTAATGGTCTAAGACCCTGCATAGTGGTGTACAGTGCCTGAGTGGTGTAACGGTCTAAGACACTGCATAGTGGTGTACAGTGCCTGAGTAGTGTAATGGTCTAAGACACTGCATAGTGGTGTACAGTGCCTGAGTAGTGTAACGGTCTAAGACACTGCATAGTGGTGTACAGTGCCTGTTTCGGTTTAACGGTCTAAGACACTGCATAGTGGTGTACAGTGCCTGAGTAGTGTAACGGTCTAAGACACTGCATAGTGGTGTACAGTGCCTGAGTGGTGTAATGGTCTAAGACACTGCATAGTGGTGTACAGTGCCTGAGTGGTGTAATGGTCTAAGACACTGCATAGTGGTATACAGTGCCTGTTTCGGTGTAACGGTCTAAGACACTGCATAGTGGTGTACAGTGCCTGAGTGGTGTAACGGTCTAAGACACTGCATAGTGGTGTACAGTGCCTGAGTAGTGTAATGGTCTAAGACACTGCATAGTGGTGTACAGTGCCTGAGTAGTGTAACGGTCTAAGACACTGCATTGTGGTGTACAGTGCCTGAGTAGTGTAACGGTCTAAGACACTGCATAGTGGTGTACAGTGCCTGTTTGCTGTAATGGTCTAAGACACTGCATAGTGGTGTACAGTGCCTGTGTAGTGTAATGGTCTAAGACACTGCATAGTGGTGTACAGTGCCTGAGTTGTGTAACGCTCTAAGACACTGCATAGTGGTGTACAGTGCCTGATTAGTGTAACGGTCTAAGACACTACATAGTGGTGTAATGCTCTAAGACACTGCATAGTGGTGTACAGTGCATGAGTGGTGTAACGGTCTAAGACACTGCATAGTGGTGTACAGTGCCTGAGTGGTGTAACGGTCTAAGACACTACATAGTGGTGTAATGCTCTAAGACACTGCATAGTGGTGTACAGTGCATGAGTGGTGTAATGGTCTAAGACACTGCATAGTGGTGTACAGTGCCTGAGTAGTGTAATGGTCTAAGACACTGCATAGTGGTGTACAGTGCCTGAGTTGTGTAACGGTCTAAGACACTGCATAGTGGTGTACAGTGCCTGATTAGTGTAACGGTCTAAGACACTGCATAGGGGTGTACAGTGCCTGATTAGTGTAACGGTCTAAGACACTGCATAGTGGTGTACAGCGCCTGAGTGGTGTAACGGTCTAAGACACTGCATAGTGGTGTACAGTTCCTGAGTAGTGTAACGGTCTAAGACACTGCATAGTGGTGTACAGCGCCTGAGTAGTGTAACGGTCTAAGACACTGCATAGTGGTGTAACGGTCTAAGACACTGCATAGTGGTGTACAGTGCCTGAGTAGTGTAACGGTCTAAGACACTGCATAGTGGTGTACAGTGCCTGTTTCGGTGTAACGGTCTAAGACCCTGCATAGTGGTGTACAGTGCCTGAGTGGTGTAACGGTCTAAGACACTGCATAGTGGTGTACAGTGCCTGAGTAGTGTAATGGTCTAAGACACTGCATAGTGGTGTACAGTGCCTGAGTAGTGTAACGGTCTAAGACACTGCATAGTGGTGTACAGTGCCTGTTTCGGTGTAACGGTCTAAGACACTGCATAGTGGTGTACAGTGCCTGAGTAGTGTAACGGTCTAAGACACTGCATAGTGGTGTACAGTGCCTGAGTGGTGTAATGGTCTAAGACACTGCATAGTGGTGTACAGTGCCTGAGTGGTGTAATGGTCTAAGACACTGCATAGTGGTATACAGTGCCTGTTTCGGTGTAACGGTCTAAGACACTGCATAGTGGTGTACAGTGCCTGAGTGGTGTAACGGTCTAAGACACTGCATAGTGGTGTACAGTGCCTGAGTAGTGTAATGGTCTAAGACACTGCATAGTGGTGTACAGTGCCTGAGTAGTGTAACGGTCTAAGACACTGCATTGTGGTGTACAGTGCCTGAGTAGTGTAACGGTCTAAGACACTGCATAGTGGTGTACAGTGCCTGTTTGCTGTAATGGTCTAAGACACTGCATAGTGGTGTACAGTGCCTGTGTAGTGTAATGGTCTAAGACACTGCATAGTGGTGTACAGTGCCTGAGTTGTGTAACGCTCTAAGACACTGCATAGTGGTGTACAGTGCCTGATTAGTGTAACGGTCTAAGACACTACATAGTGGTGTAATGCTCTAAGACACTGCATAGTGGTGTACAGTGCATGAGTGGTGTAACGGTCTAAGACACTGCATAGTGGTGTACAGTGCCTGAGTGGTGTAACGGTCTAAGACACTACATAGTGGTGTAATGCTCTAAGACACTGCATAGTGGTGTACAGTGCATGAGTGGTGTAATGGTCTAAGACACTGCATAGTGGTGTACAGTGCCTGAGTAGTGTAATGGTCTAAGACACTGCATAGTGGTGTACAGTGCCTGAGTTGTGTAACGGTCTAAGACACTGCATAGTGGTGTACAGTGCCTGATTAGTGTAACGGTCTAAGACACTGCATAGGGGTGTACAGTGCCTGATTAGTGTAACGGTCTAAGACACTGCATAGTGGTGTACAGCGCCTGAGTGGTGTAACGGTCTAAGACACTGCATAGTGGTGTACAGTTCCTGAGTAGTGTAACGGTCTAAGACACTGCATAGTGGTGTACAGCGCCTGAGTAGTGTAACGGTCTAAGACACTGCATAGTGGTGTAACGGTCTAAGACACTGCATAGTGGTGTACAGTGCCTGAGTAGTGTAACGGTCTAAGACACTGCATAGTGGTGTACAGTGCCTGTTTCGGTGTAACGGTCTAAGACCCTGCATAGTGGTGTACAGTGCCTGAGTGGTGTAACGGTCTAAGACACTGCATAGTGGTGTACAGTGCCTGAGTAGTGTAATGGTCTAAGACACTGCATAGTGGTGTACAGTGCCTGAGTAGTGTAACGGTCTAAGACACTGCATAGTGGTGTACAGTGCCTGTTTCGGTGTAACGGTCTAAGACACTGCATAGTGGTGTACAGTGCCTGAGTAGTGTAACGGTCTAAGACACTGCATAGTGGTGTACAGTGCCTGAGTGGTGTAATGGTCTAAGACACTGCATAGTGGTGTACAGTGCCTGAGTGGTGTAATGGTCTAAGACACTGCATAGTGGTATACAGTGCCTGTTTCGGTGTAACGGTCTAAGACACTGCATAGTGGTGTACAGTGCCTGAGTGGTGTAACGGTCTAAGACACTGCATAGTGGTGTACAGTGCCTGAGTAGTGTAATGGTCTAAGACACTGCATAGTGGTGTACAGTGCCTGAGTAGTGTAACGGTCTAAGACACTGCATTGTGGTGTACAGTGCCTGAGTAGTGTAACGGTCTAAGACACTGCATAGTGGTGTACAGTGCCTGTTTGCTGTAATGGTCTAAGACACTGCATAGTGGTGTACAGTGCCTGTGTAGTGTAATGGTCTAAGACACTGCATAGTGGTGTACAGTGCCTGAGTTGTGTAACGCTCTAAGACACTGCATAGTGGTGTACAGTGCCTGATTAGTGTAACGGTCTAAGACACTACATAGTGGTGTAATGCTCTAAGACACTGCATAGTGGTGTACAGTGCATGAGTGGTGTAAGGGTCTAAGACACTGCATAGTGGTGTACAGTGCCTGAGTGGTGTAATGGTCTAAGACACTGCATAGTGGTGTACAGCGCCTGAGTGGTGTAACGGTCTAAGACACTGCATAGTGGTGTACAGCGCCTGATTAGTGTAACGGTCTAAGACACTGCATAGTGGTGTACAGTGCCTGAGTGGTGTAACGGTCTAAGACACTGCATAGTGGTGTACAGCGCCTGAGTAGTGTAACGGTCTAAGACACTGCATAGTGGTGTAACGGTCTAAGACACTGCATAGTGGTGTACAGTGCCTGAGTAGTGTAACGGTCTAAGACACTGCATAGTGGTGTACAGTTCCTGAGTAGTGTAACGGTCTAAGACACTGCATAGTGGTGTACAGTGCCTGAGTAGTGTAACGGTCTAAGACACTGCATAGTGGTTTACAGTGCCTGTTTGCTGTAACGGTCTAAGACACTGCATAGTAGTGTACAGTGCCTGTTTGCTGTAACGGTCTAAGACACTGCATAGTGGTGTACAGTGCCTGAGTAGTGTAACGGTCTAAGACACTGCATAGTGGTGTACAGTGCCTGTTTGCTGTAAGTGTCTAAGACACTGCATAGTGGTGTACAGTGCCTGTTTGCTGTAATGGTCTAAGACACTGCATAGTGGTGTACAGTGTCTGAGTAGTGTAATGGTCTAAGACGCTGCATAGTGGTATACAGTGCCTGAGTGGTGTAACGGTCTAAGACACTGCATAGTGGTGTACAGTTCCTGAGTAGTGTAATGGTCTAAGACACTGCATAGTGGTGTACAGTGCCTGAGTAGTGTAATGGTCTAAGACGCTGCATAGTGGTATACAGTGCCTGAGTGGTGTAACGGTCTAAGACACTGCATAGTGGTGTACAGTGCCTGAGTAGTGTAACGGTCTAAGACACTGCATAGTGGTGTAATGGTCTAACACACTGCATAGTGGTGTACAGTGCCTGTTTGCTGTAACGGTCTAAGACACTGCATAGTGGTGTACAGTGTCTGAGTAGTGTAATGGTCTAAGACGCTGCATAGTGGTATACAGTGCCTGAGTGGTGTAACGGTCTAAGACACTGCATAGTGGTGTACAGTTCCTGAGTAGTGTAATGGTCTAAGACACTGCATAGTGGTGTACAGTTCCTGAGTAGTGTAATGGTCTAAGACGCTGCATAGTGGTATACAGTGCCTGAGTGGTGTAACGGTCTAAGACACTGCATAGTGGTGTACAGTGCCTGAGTAGTGTAACGGTCTAAGACACTGCATAGTGGTGTACAGTGCCTGAGTAGTGTAACGGTCTAAGACGCTGCATAGTGGTATACAGTGCCTGAGTGGTGTAACGGTCTAAGACACTGCATAGTGGTGTACAGTGCCTGAGTAGTGTAATGGTCTAAGACACTGCATAGTGGAGTACAGCGCCTGTTTCGGTGTAACGGTCTAAGACACTGCATAGTGGTGTACAGTGCCTGAGTAGTGTAACGGTCTAAGACACTGCATAGTGGTGTACAGTGCCTGAGTAGTGTAACGGTCTAAGACACTGCATAGTGGTGTACAGTGCCTGAGTAGTGTAACGGTCTAAGACACTGCATAGTGGTGTACAGTGCCTGAGTAGTGTAATGGTCTAAGACACTGCATAGTGGTGTACAGTGCCTGAGTAGTGTAATGGTCTAAGACACTGCATAGTGGTATACAGTGCCTGAGTAGTGTAACGGTCTAAGACACTGCATAGTGGTGTACAGTGCCTGAGTAGTGTAATGGTCTAAGACACTGCATAGTGGTGTACAGTGCCTGTTTGCTGTAATGGTCTAAGACACTGCATAGTGGTGTAATGCTCTAAGACACTGCATAGTGGTGTACAGTGCATGAGTGGTGTAATGGTCTAAGACACTGCATAGTGGTGTACAGTGCCTGAGTAGTGTAATGGTCTAAGACACTGCATAGTGGTGTACAGTGCCTGAGTAGTGTAACGGTCTAAGACACTGCATAGTGGTATACAGTGCCTGAGTAGTGTAACGGTCTAAGACACTGCATAGTGGTGTACAGTTCCTGAGTAGTGTAACGGTCTAAGACACTGCATAGTGGTGTACAGTGCCTGAGTGGTGTAACGGTCTAAGACACTGCATAGTGGTGTAACGGTCTAAGACACTGCATAGTGGTGTACAGCGCCTGAGTGGTGTAACGGTCTAAGACACTGCATAGTGGTGTACAGCGCCTGAGTGGTGTAACGGTCTAAGACACTGCATAGTGGTGTACAGTGCCTGAGTGGTGTAACGGTCTAAGACACTACATAGTGGTGTAATGCTCTAAGACACTGCATAGTGGTGTACAGTGCATGAGTGGTGTAATGGTCTAAGACACTGCATAGTGGTGTACAGTGCCTGAGTAGTGTAATGGTCTAAGACACTGCATAGTGGTGTACAGTGCCTGAGTTGTGTAACGGTCTAAGACACTGCATAGTGGTGTACAGTGCCTGATTAGTGTAACGGTCTAAGACACTGCATAGTGGTGTACAGTGCCTGATTAGTGTAACGGTCTAAGACACTGCATAGTGGTGTACAGCGCCTGAGTGGTGTAACGGTCTAAGACACTGCATAGTGGTGTACAGTTCCTGAGTAGTGTAACGGTCTAAGACACTGCATAGTGGTGTACAGCGCCTGAGTAGTGTAACGGTCTAAGACACTGCATAGTGGTGTAACGGTCTAAGACACTGCATAGTGGTGTACAGTGCCTGAGTAGTGTAACGGTCTAAGACACTGCATAGTGGTGTACAGTGCCTGTTTCGGTGTAACGGTCTAAGACCCTGCATAGTGGTGTACAGTGCCTGAGTGGTGTAACGGTCTAAGACACTGCATAGTGGTGTACAGTGCCTGAGTAGTGTAATGGTCTAAGACACTGCATAGTGGTGTACAGTGCCTGAGTAGTGTAACGGTCTAAGACACTGCATAGTGGTGTACAGTGCCTGTTTCGGTGTAACGGTCTAAGACACTGCATAGTGGTGTACAGTGCCTGAGTAGTGTAACGGTCTAAGACACTGCATAGTGGTGTACAGTGCCTGAGTGGTGTAATGGTCTAAGACACTGCATAGTGGTGTACAGTGCCTGAGTGGTGTAATGGTCTAAGACACTGCATAGTGGTATACAGTGCCTGTTTCGGTGTAACGGTCTAAGACACTGCATAGTGGTGTACAGTGCCTGAGTGGTGTAACGGTCTAAGACACTGCATAGTGGTGTACAGTGCCTGAGTAGTGTAATGGTCTAAGACACTGCATAGTGGTGTACAGTGCCTGAGTAGTGTAACGGTCTAAGACACTGCATAGTGGTGTACAGTGCCTGAGTAGTGTAACGGTCTAAGACACTGCATAGTGGTGTACAGTGCCTGTTTGCTGTAATGGTCTAAGACACTGCATAGTGGTGTACAGTGCCTGTGTAGTGTAATGGTCTAAGACACTGCATAGTGGTGTACAGTGCCTGAGTTGTGTAACGCTCTAAGACACTGCATAGTGGTGTACAGTGCCTGATTAGTGTAACGGTCTAAGACACTACATAGTGGTGTAATGCTCTAAGACACTGCATAGTGGTGTACAGTGCATGAGTGGTGTAAGGGTCTAAGACACTGCATAGTGGTGTACAGTGCCTGAGTGGTGTAATGGTCTAAGACACTGCATAGTGGTGTACAGCGCCTGAGTGGTGTAACGGTCTAAGACACTGCATAGTGGTGTACAGCGCCTGATTAGTGTAACGGTCTAAGACACTGCATAGTGGTGTACAGTGCCTGAGTCGTGTAACGGTCTAAGACACTGCATAGTGGTGTACAGCGCCTGAGTAGTGTAACGGTCTAAGACACTGCATAGTGGTGTAACGGTCTAAGACACTGCATAGTGGTATACAGTGCCTGAGTAGTGTAACGGTCTAAGACACTGCATAGTGGTGTACAGTTCCTGAGTAGTGTAACGGTCTAAGACACTGCATAGTGGTTTACAGTGCCTGAGTAGTGTAACGGTCTAAGACACTGCATAGTGGTTTACAGTGCCTGTTTGCTGTAACGGTCTAAGACACTGCATAGTAGTGTACAGTGCCTGTTTGCTGTAACGGTCTAAGACACTGCATAGTGGTGTACAGTGCCTGAGTAGTGTAACGGTCTAAGACACTGCATAGTGGTGTACAGTGCCTGTTTGCTGTAAGTGTCTAAGACACTGCATAGTGGTGTACAGTGCCTGTTTGCTGTAATGGTCTAAGACACTGCATAGTGGTGTACAGTGCCTGTTTGCTGTAATGGTCTAAGACACTGCATAGTGGTGTACAGTGCCTGAGTAGTGTAATGGTCTAAGACACTGCATAGTGGTGTACAGTGCCTGAGTGGTGTAACGGTCTAAGACACTGCATAGTGGTTTACAGTGCCTGAGTAGTGTAACGGTCTAAGACACTGCATAGTGGTGTACAGTGCCTGAGTGGTGTAAGGGTCTAAGACACTGCATAGTGGTGTACAGTGCCTGAGTAGTGTAACGGTCTAAGACACTGCATAGTGGTGTACAGTGCCTGAGTAGTGTAACGGTCTAAGACACTGCATAGTGGTGTAATGGTCTAACACACTGCATAGTGGTGTACAGTGCCTGTTTGCTGTAACGGTCTAAGACACTGCATAGTGGTGTACAGTGTCTGAGTAGTGTAATGGTCTAAGACGCTGCGTAGTGGTATACAGTGCCTGAGTGGTGTAACGGTCTAAGACACTGCATAGTGGTGTACAGTTCCTGAGTAGTGTAATGGTCTAAGACACTGCATAGTGGTGTACAGTGCCTGAGTAGTGTAATGGTCTAAGACGCTGCATAGTGGTATACAGTGCCTGAGTGGTGTAACGGTCTAAGACACTGCATAGTGGTGTACAGTGCCTGAGTAGTGTAACGGTCTAAGACACTGCATAGTGGTGTACAGTGCCTGAGTAGTGTAACGGTCTAAGACGCTGCATAGTGGTATACAGTGCCTGAGTGGTGTAACGGTCTAAGACACTGCATAGTGGTGTACAGTGCCTGAGTAGTGTAATGGTCTAAGACACTGCATAGTGGAGTACAGCGCCTGTTTCGGTGTAACGGTCTAAGACACTGCATAGTGGTGTACAGTGCCTGAGTAGTGTAACGGTCTAAGACACTGCATAGTGGTGTACAGTGCCTGAGTAGTGTAACGGTCTAAGACACTGCATAGTGGTGTACAGTGCCTGAGTAGTGTAACGGTCTAAGACACTGCATAGTGGTGTACATTGCCTGAGTAGTGTAATGGTCTAAGACACTGCATAGTGGTGTACAGTGCCTGAGTAGTGTAATGGTCTAAGACACTGCATAGTGGTATACAGTGCCTGAGTAGTGTAATGGTCTAAGACACTGCATAGTGGTGTACAGTGCCTGAGTAGTGTAATGGTCTAAGACACTGCATAGTGGTATACAGTGCCTGAGTAGTGTAATGGTCTAAGACACTGCATAGTGGTGTACAGTGCCTGAGTAGTGTAATGTTCTGTTGCCACAGATGCTGGTTCAATACCCGTGCCTGCCTCGACTGGGAGACCCATAAGATGACTGTAGGCTTTTGGTTTTTCTCCCACTAAAATCAGAAATAAGTCATTTGAAATAACAAACGGGCTATATTTACAATTTAATAACAATATCTCAGCCCATAAACAAGAATGGCCATTTTCTCACTCATTTTACGTTTTTTTGAAAACGAAATCATGTCTCAAATATGTAAGGGTCTCCCGCATTCTCTGATACAGCCACTATTGAAGGTACTTGAAGGTCACCAAGAAAGTCTGGCCATGGCCTGCTCTCCGTTATGTAAGGAAGTAGACACTTTCCCATGTTTACTACAGTATGTACTGGGGGCTCTGTTTACTTGTCAGACTGCACAGTAGCCTAATAAACAAATGCAGGGGGCTTATAGCTTCAAAATGCTTTATATGCTTTATTATTCACATTATATTATGTTTGAGATTCTTCAAATGAGTAACCATTTGCCTTGATGACAGCTTTGCACACTCTTGGCATTCTCTCAACCAGTTTCACCTGGAATGCTTTTCGAACAGTCTTGAAGGAGTTCCCACATATGCTGAGCACTTGTTGGTTGCTTTTCCTTCACTCTGCGATCCAACTCTATAAAATAGATTTTGATTTGTCTAACACTTCTTTGGTTACGACATGATTCCATATGTTTTATTTCATAGTTTTGATGTCTTCACTGTTATTCTACAATGTAGAAAATAGTACAAATAAAGAAAAACCCTTGAATGAGTAGGTGTTCTAAAAGTTTTGACTGGTACTGTATGTAGAGTAGTAAAATCAGACATCTGATTCTGTGTCTGGTCTGTCAGTGGCACTTTGTTGATGGTGTCACTATTATCATTATTATTTTTGTGTTGCTTGGACGTGTGGGGGTCGATTCATGGTTCAGATGTAGATCCGTCTGGTGTTGTAGCTGTAGTCAGACACGGCCTGTGAAGCTGTAAAGCTGTGTAGTGTCAGATACAATGTGGATACTGTAAGCCTGTGTAGCATCAGGGGACAGATGGACAACGGAGTGTTATGTGACAGATGGCAGATGGCTATGTTGTCTGTTGTAGCTGAGAGTCTTGTCACAGCTTGTTGCCCTCCTGACTGAAGACCTCTGGTGACATGGGGTCACCTTCTGTGACGGCAGGGAAGGTTAGTGCAAAGGGTAAGAGGGGTGGGGGGGTGGGGTCAGAGTATGGGAGGGGGGAAGGGATCAGTGTTGGGGGGGTAGTAGTGGTTGAGGACATAGGAGCAGGGGTAGGCAAGGGGAATTAGTGACAGAAGGAATCAGAGTCGGGGCAGGGAAGTAATACAACTTTATCAGCATTTTAAGTGAAACAGTCTAATCTGTTGCATCAGCCTCATTGCTTTTTAAAACTGCTTGATGTGCAGTGGTTGTATGAATTGTGGATCTGTTGTCCCAGAACTGTCCCAGAGTCTGTTTTCAACCGTCCCAGACATATTTGTTATTGTCCCAGGGATGACCGTATGCCCTATGCTCTGCAAACCATAACAAGTATTTGGTTGTAATTGTAATGTTGCCAAGGGTGGCCAATCATCCTCCAGGAGAGCCTTAAAGGGGCAGTGTTGTATTTTGAGAGAGGCTTGAATATGCTTGAGAATGTAGCCTCCATTTTGTCTGAACCTCCAGGGAAAAAATGATTTTTATTCATGTTGTTATGGAAAGTGGTTCCTTGCATCACACAATGATGGAGCAATTGTGGTACAGACCTTTTACTATTTTTGGACAAATAAACAATCTATTCTACTTTACTTTGTTTTAAATATGTCAAGCCCTGGTACAGACTACATCCCACTACAGAGCAGACTACATCCCACTACAGAGCAGACTACATCCCATTACAGAACAGACTACATCCCACTACAGAGCAGAGTACATCCCACTACAGAGCAGACTACATCCCACTACAGAGCAGAGTACATCCCACTACAGAGCAGACTACATCCCATTACAGTACAGACTACATCCCACTACAGTACAGACTACATCCCACTACAGAGCAGACTACATCCCACTACAGAGCAGAGTACATCCCACTACAGAACAGACTACATCCCACTACAGAGCAGACTACATCCCACTACAGAGCAGACTACATCCCACTACAGAGCAGACTACATCCCATTACAGAGCAGACTACATCCCACTACAGTACAGACTACATCCCATTACAGAGCAGACTACATCCCATTACAGAGCAGACTACATCCCACTACAGAGCAGACTACATCCCACTACAGTACAGACTACATCCCACTACAGTGCAGACTACATCCCATTACAGAACAGACTACATCCCACTACAGAGCAGACTACATCCCACTATAGAGCAGACTACATCCCACTATAGAGCAGACTACATCCCACTACAGAGCAGACTACATCCCACTATAGAGCAGACTACATCCCACTACAGTACAGACTACATCCCACTATAGAGCAGACTACATCCCACTATAGAGCAGACTACATCCCACTACAGAGCAGACTACATCCCATTACAGAACAGACTACATCCCATTACAGAACAGACTACATCCCACTACAGTACAGACTACATCCCACTACAGTACAGACTACATCCCATTACAGAGCAGACTACATCCCATTACAGAGCAGACTACATCCCACTACAGAGCAGACTACATCCCACTACAGTACAGACTACATCCCACTACAGTGCAGACTACATCCCATTACAGAACAGACTACATCCCACTACAGAGCAGACTACATCCCACTATAGAGCAGACTACATCCCACTATAGAGCAGACTACATCCCACTACAGAGCAGACTACATCCCACTATAGAGCAGACTACATCCCACTACAGTACAGACTACATCCCACTATAGAGCAGACTACATCCCACTATAGAGCAGACTACATCCCACTACAGAGCAGACTACATCCCATTACAGAACAGACAACATCCCATTACAGAACAGACTACATCCCACTATAGAGCAGACTACATCCCACTATAGAGCAGACTACATCCCATTACAGAGCAGACTACATCCCATTACAGAGCAGACTACATCCCACTACAGTACAGACTACATCCCACTATAGAGCAGACTACATCCCACTATAGAGCAGACTACATCCCATTACAGAGCAGACTACATCCCACTATAGAGCAGACTACATCCCATTACAGAGCAGACTACATCCCACTACAGAGCAGACTACATCCCACTACAGAACAGACTACATCCCACTACAGAGCAGACTACATCCCACTATAGAGCAGACCACATC
Source organism: Salvelinus fontinalis (assembly GCF_029448725.1). Taxonomy (NCBI): domain Eukaryota; kingdom Metazoa; phylum Chordata; class Actinopteri; order Salmoniformes; family Salmonidae; genus Salvelinus; species Salvelinus fontinalis. Next base: position 140,582 of record NC_074665.1, on the reverse strand, counting down.
CCACTACAGAGCAGACTACATCCCACTATAGAGCAGACTACATCCCACTATAGAGCAGACTACATCCCATTACAGAGCAGACTACATCCCACTATAGAGCAGACTACATCCCATTACAGAGCAGACTACATCCCATTACAGAGCAGACTACATCCCACTACAGAGCAGACTACATCCCACTACAGAGCAGAGTACATCCCACTACAGAGCAGACTACATCCCATTACAGAACAGACTACATCCCACTACAGTACAGACTACATCCCACTACAGAGCAGACTACATCCCATTACAGAACAGACTACATCCCACTACAGTACAGACTACATCCCACTACAGAGCAGACTACATCCCACTATAGAGCAGACTACATCCCACTACAGAGCAGACTACATCCCATTACAGTACAGACTACATCCCATTATAGAGCAGACTACATCCCACTATAGAGCAGACTACATCCCACTATAGAGCAGACTACATCCCACTATAGAGCAGACTACATCCCACTATAGAGCAGACTACATCCCACTACAGAGCAGACTACATCCCACTATAGAGCAGACTACATCCCACTATAGAGCAGACTACATCCCACTACAGAGCAGACTACATCCCATTACAGAGCAGACTACATCCCACTACAGAGCAGACTACATCCCACTACAGAGCAGACTACATCCCACTATAGAGCAGACTACATCCCACTACAGTACAGACTACATCCCACTATAGAGCAGACTACATCCCATTACAGAGCCGACTACATCCCACTACAGAGCAGACTACATCCCACTATAGAGCAGACTACATCCCATTACAGAGCAGACTACATCCCATTACAGAACAGACTACATCCCACTACAGAGCAGACTACATCCCACTACAGAGCAGACTACATCCCATTACAGAGCAGACTACATCCCATTACAGAGCAGACTACATCCCACTACAGAGCAGACTACATCCCACTACAGAGCAGACTACATCCCACTACAGAACAGACTACATCCCACTACAGAACAGACTACATCCCACTACAGAGCAGACTACATCCCATTACAGAACAGACTACATCCCACTATAGAGCAGAGTACATCCCACTATAGAGCAGACTACATCCCACTACAGAGCAGACTACATCCCATTACAGAGCAGACTACATCCCATTACAGAGCAGACTACATCCCACTACAGAGCAGACTACATCCCACTACAGAGCAGACTACATCCCACTACAGAACAGACTACATCCCACTACAGAGCAGACTACATCCCACTATAGAGCAGACTACATCCCACTATAGAGCAGACTACATCCCACTACAGTACATACTACTACTTCTGTTATTAATTGTATTATTATGTGTTTTGCTGTTTATTATTTCTCTATGTTGTTTCTCTCTTCGTTGTTGTGAAGGGCCAGTCAGTCAGCATTTCACTGTTAGTCCACTCCATGTTGTTTCTCTCTTCGTTGTTGTGAAGGGCCAGTCCTGGTGTTTACTAGGCATGTGTGGAGTAACATGTGATGTGATTTAGTTAGAACACACTGCTACTGTGCTGTCTCAGTTTTGATCCACTATGGAGAGCGGCAACACATTCCCCCTAAACATCCTCCTCTGAAGTACCAACGTCCTCTCCCTCCTCTGGACCGGAGATGTTCCACGTGACAGCCTTTAGATCAAGGAGATTATAGAAAAGGGGTCTCCTCTACTTGGTTACTGGCTAAACAGAAGCAGTGCCATCTATACATTAAGAGTCATTAGATCAGACAACCGCTAAGCATGTAGGATAATATGTCGTCTGTCAGTAGGATTAGAGCAGCTTAGTACAGAGGTCCATGTAATGGCACAGCTGTATGTTTTCAGCATCACGTTAGTGGGTCTGTAACGGTTCTCCTCTTCCTCTTCATCCGAAGAGGAGGAGCATGGATTCAGCATCACGTTAGTGGGTCTGTGGTAGACAGGGACATATACAGCACATTCTGAAAGTACTCAGGCACCTTGACTTTTATGTTGTTACGTTACAGCCTCATCAAAAAATCCTCATCAATCTGCACACAATACCCAAATGGCTGACAAAGCGAAAACAGATTTTTTAGAAATATTTGTTAATGTATTAAAAATATAAATCAGAAATACATTTTTTACGTAAGTATTCAGACCCTTTGCTATGAGACTGGATATTGAGCTCAATTACAACTTGATTGGAGTCCACCGGTGGGAAATTCAATTGATTGGACATGACTTGAAAAGGCACACACTTGTCTATATAAGGTCCCACAGTTGACAGTGCATGTCAGAGCAAAATCCAAGCCATGAGGTCGAAGGAATTGTCCGTAGAGCTCAGAGACAGGATCGTGTCGAGGCACAGATCTGGGGAAGGGTACCAAAACCATTTCTGCAGCATTGAAAGTCCCCAAGAACACAGTGGCCTCCATCATTCTGAAATGGAAGAAGTTTGGAACCACTAAGATTCTTCCTAGAGATGGCCGTCCGGCCAAACTGAGCAATAGGGGGAGAAGGGCCTTGGTCAGGGAGTTGACCAAGATCCCGATGGTCACTTTGACAGAGCTCCAGAGTTCCTCTGTGGAGATGGGAGAACCTTCCAGACAGACAACCATCTCTGCAGCACTTCACCAATCAGGTCTTTATGGTGGGTGCACATGTGCAGATGTTGTGTGTCTGGTACTGTACATGTGTGGATGTAGATAAATTAATTACATTTGAAAGTGTAGCTATAGATTCATATGTATTGTTGGGTTGTGTCAAAGGCAAAGCTGAATGTTATAGACTCTGACAGCCATCCTCCCAGGGGAAAGATACCCCCTCTGTGCAGGCCCCCCCCCCCCCCCCCTCTGTGCAGGCCTCCCCCCCCCTCTGTGCAGGCCTCTCCCCCCCCCCTCTGTGCAGGCCTCTCCACCCCCTCTCTGTGCAGGCCTCTCCACCCCCCCTCTGTGCAGGCCTCTCCACCCCCCCTCTGTGCAGGCCTCTCCACCCCCCCTCTGTGCCGCCCCCCCCCCCCCTCTGTGCAGGCCTCTCCACTTCCCCTCTGTGCAGGCCTCTCCACCCCCCCCCTGTGCAGGCCCCCCCCCCTGTGCAGTTCTCTCTCCCCCCCTGTGCAGTTCTCTCTCCTCCCCTGTGCAGTCCTCTCTCCCCCCCCTGTGCAGTTGTCTCTCCCCCCCCTGTGCAGTTCTCTCCCCCCCCCTGTGCAGTTGTCTCTCCCCCCCCTGTGCAGTTGTCTCTCCCCCCCCTGTGCAGTTGTCTCTCCCCCCCTGTGCAGTTGTCTCTCCCCCCCCTGTGCAGTTGTCTCTCCCCCCCCTGTGCAGTTGTCTCTCCCCCCCCTGTGCAGTTGTCTCTCCCCCCCCTGTGCAGTTGTCTCTCCCCCCCTGTGCAGTTGTCTCTCCCCCCCCTGTGCAGTTGTCTCTCCCCCCCCTGTGCAGTTCTCTCCCCCCCCTGTGCAGTTGTCTCTCCCCCCCTGTGCAGGCCTCCCCCCCCTGTGCAGTTCTCTCTCCCCCCCTGTGCAGTTCTCTCTCCTCCCCTGTGCAGTCCTCTCTCCCCCCCCTGTGCAGTTGTCTCTCCCCCCTGTGCAGTTCTCTCCCCCCCCTGTGCAGTTCTCTCTCCTCCCCTGTGCAGTCCTCTCTCCCCCCCTGTGCAGTTGTCTCTCCCTCCCCTGTGCAGTTCTCTCTCCCCCCCTGTGCAGTTCTCTCTCCTCATCAGAGGGGGTAAAGGTCTCATCAGAGGGAGTAAAGGTCTCATTGAGGGGGTAAAGGTCTCATCAGAGGGGGTAAAGGTCTCATTGAGGGGGTAAAGGTCTCATCAGAGGGGGTAAAGGTCTCATCAGAGGGGGTAAAGGTCTCATCAGAGGGGGTAAAGGTCTCATCAGAGGGGGTAAAGGTCTCATCAGAGGGGGTAAAGGTCTCATCAGAGGGGGTAAAGGTCTCATTGAGGGGGTAAAGGTCTCATCAGAGGGGGTAAAGGTCTCATCAGAGGGGGTAAAGGTCTCATTGAGGGGGTAAAGGTCTGATCAAAGGGGATAAAGGTCTGATCAAAAGGGATAAAGGTCTCATCAGAGGGGGTAACGGTCTCATTGAGGGGGTAAAGGTCTCATTGAGGGTGTAAAGGTCTCATTGAGGGGGTAAAGGTCTCATCAGAGAGGGTAAAGGTCTCATCAGAGGGAGTAAAGGTCTCATCAGAGGGGGTAAAGGTCTCATCAGAGGGGGTAAAGGTCTCATCGAGGGGGTAAAGGTCTCATTGGGGGGGTAAAGGTCTCATCAGAGGGGGTAAAGGTCTCATTGAGGGGGTAAAGGTCTCTCTGAGGGGGTAAAGGTCTCATCAGAGTGGGTAAAGATCTCATTGGGGGGGTAAAGGTCTCATCAGAGGGGGTAAAGGTCTCATTGGGGGGGTAAAGGTCTCATCAGAGGGGGTAAAGGTCTCATTGAGGGGGTGAAGGTCTCATTGAGGGGGTAAAGGTCTCATCAGAGAGGGTAAAGGTCTCATCAGAGGGGGTAAAGGTCTCATCAGAGGGGGTAAAGGTCTCATCAGAGGGGGTAAAGGTCTCATCAGAGGGGGTAAAGGTCTCATCAGAGGGGGTAAAGGTCTCATCAGAGGGGGTAAAGGTCTCATTGAGGGGGTAAAGGTCTCATTGAGGGGGTAAAGGTCTCTCTGAGGGGGTAAAGGTCTCATTGAGGGGGTAAAGGTCTCATTGAGGGGGTAAAGGTCTCATTGAGGGGGTAAAGGTCTCATTGGGGGGGGTAAAGGTCTCATCAGAGAGGGTAAAGGTCTCATCAGAGGGAGTAAAGGTCTCATCAGAGGGAGTAAAGGTCTCATCAGAGGGGGTAAAGGTCTCATCAGAGGGGGTAAAGGTCTCATTGGGGGGGTAAAGGTCTCATCAGAGGGGGTAAAGGTCTCATCAGAGTGGGTAAAGGTCTCATCAGAGTGGGTAAAGGTCTCATTGAGGGGGTAAAGGTCTCATTGAGGGGGTAAAGGTCTCATTGAGGGGGTAAAGGTCTCATCAGAGGGGGTAAAGGTCTCATTGGGGGGGTAAAGGTCTCATCAGAGAGGGTAAAGGTCTCATCAGAGAGGGTAAAGGTCTCATTGAGGGGGTAAAGGTCTCATCAGAGTGGGTAAAGGTCTCATCAGAGTGGGTAAAGGTCTCATTGAGGGGGTAAAGGTCTCATCAGAGGGGGTAAAGGTCTCATCAGGGGGGGGTAAAGGTCTCATCAGAGGGGGTAAAGGTCTCATTGAGGGGGTAAAGGTCTGATCAAAGGGGATAATGGTCTCATCAGAGGGGGTAAAGGTCTCATTGAGGGGGTAAAGGTCTCATTGAGGGGGTAAAGGTCTCATCGAGGGGGTAAGGTCTCATCGAGGGGGTAAAGGTCTCATCAGAGAGGGTAAAGGTCTCATCAGAAGGGGGGAAAAGGTCTCATCAGAGGGGGTAAAGGTCTCATCAGAGGGGGTAAAGGTCTCATCAGAGGGGGTAAAGGTCTCATCAGAGGGGGTAAAGGTCTCATCAGAGGGGGTAAAGGTCTCATCAGAGAGGGTAAAGGTCTCATCAGAGGGGGTAAAGGTCTCATCAGAGGGGGTAAAGGTCTCATTGAGGGGGTAAAGGTCTCATCAGAGGGGGTAAAGGTCTCATCAGAGAGGGTAAAGGTCTCATCAGAGGGAGTAAAGGTCTCATCAGAGGGAGTAAAGGTCTCATCAGAGGGGGTAAAGGTCTCATCAGAGGGGGTAAAGGTCTCATCAGAGGGGGTAAAGGTCTCATTGGGGGGGTAAAGGTCTCATCAGAGGGGGTAAAGGTCTCATCAGAGTGGGTAAAGGTCTCATTGAGGGGGTAAATGTCTCATTGAGGGGGTAAAGGTCTCATCATAGTGGGTAAAGGTCTCATTGAGGGGGTAAAGGTCTCTCTGAGGGGGTAAAGGTCTCATCAGAGTGGGTAAAGGTCTCATTGAGGGGGTAAAGGTCTCATTGAGGGGGTAAAGGTCTCATTGGGGGGGTAAAGGTCTCATCAGAGAGGGTAAAGGTCTCATCAGAGGGGGTAAAGGTCTCATCAGAGGGGGTAAAGGTCTCATTGAGGGGGTAAAGGTCTCATCAGAGGGGGTAAAGGTCTCATCAGAGAGGGTAAAGGTCTCATCAGAGGGAGTAAAGGTCTCATCAGAGGGGGTAAAGGTCTCATCAGAGGGGGTAAAGGTCTCATTGAGGTGGTAAAGGTCTCATCAGAGGGGGTAAAGGTATCATCAGAGGGGGTAAAGGTCTCATCAGAGGGGGTAAAGGTCTCATCAGAGGGGGTAAAGGTCTCATCAGAGGGGGTAAAGGTCTCATCAGAGGGGGTAAAGGTCTCATCAGAGGGGGTAAAGGTCTCATCAGAGGGGGTAAAGGTCTCATTGGGGGGGTAAAGGTCTCATCAGAGGGGGTAAAGGTCTCATCAGAGTGGGTAAAGGTCTCATTGAGGGGGTAAAGGTCTCATCATAGAGGGTAAAGGTCTCATTGAGGGGGTAAAGGTCTCATCAGAGGGGGTAAAGGTCTCATCAGAGGGAGTAAAGGTCTCATCAGAGGGGGTAAAGGTCTCATTGAGGGGGTAAAGGTCTCATCAGAGGGGGTAAAGGTCTCATCAGAGGGGGTAAAGGTCTCATTGGGTGGTAAAGGTCTCATTGGGGGGTAAAGGTCTCATTGAGGGGGTAAAGGTCTCATTGAGGGGGTAAAGGTCTCATCAGAGGGGGTAAAGGTCTCATCAGAGAGGGTAAAGGTCTCATCAGAGGGGGTAAAGGTCTCATCAGAGGGGGTAAAGGTCTCATCAGAGGGGGTAAAGGTCTCATTGAGGGGGTAAAGGTCTCATCAGAGGGGGTAAAGGTCTCATCAGAGGGGGTAAAGGTCTCATCAGAGGGGGTAAAGGTCTCATCAGAGGGGGTAAAGGTCTCATTGAGGGGGTAAAGGTCTCATCAGAGGGGGTAAAGGTCTCATCAGAGGGGGTAAAGGTCTCATTGAGGGGGTAAAGGTCTCATCAGAGGGGGGAAAGGTCTCATTGGGGGGTAAAGGTCTCATTTAGGGGGTAAAGGTCTCATCAGAGGGGGTAAAGGTCTCATCAGAGGGGGTAAAGGTCTCATTGGGGGGGTAAAGGTCTCATTGAGGGGGTAAAGGTCTCATCAGAGGGGGTAAAGGTCTCATCAGAGGGGGTAAAGGTCTCATTGACGGGGTAAAGGTCTCATCAGAGGGGGTATAGGTCTCATCAGAGGGGGTAAAGGTCTCATTGAGGGGGTAAAGGTCTCATCAGAGGGGGTAAAGGTCTCATTGAGGGGGTAAAGGTCTCATCAGAGGGGGTAAAGGTCTCATCAGAGGGGGTAAAGGTCTCATCAGAGGGGGTAAAGGTCTCATTGAGGGGGTAAAGGTCTCATCAGAGAGGGTAAAGTTCTCATTGAGGGGGTAAAGGTCTCATCAGAGGGGGTAAAGGTCTCATCAGAGGGGGTAAAGGTCTCATCAGAGGGGGTAAAGGTCTCATCAGAGGGGGTAAAGGTCTCATCAGAGGGGGTAAAGGTCTCATCAGAGGGGGTAAAGGTCTCATCAGAGGGGGTAAAGGTCTCATTGAGGGGGTAAAGGTCTCATTGAGGGGGTAAAAGTCTCATCTGAGGGGGTAAAGGTCTCATCAGAGGGGGTAAAGGTCTCATCAGAGGGGGTAAAGGTCTCATCAGAGGGGGTAAAGGTGTCATTGAGGGGGTAAAGGTCTCATCAGAGGGGGTAAAGGTCTCATCAGAGGGGGTAAAGGTCTCATCAGACGGGGTAAAGGTCTCATTGAGGGGGTAAAGGTCTCATCAGAGGGGGTAAAGGTCTCATCAGAGGGGGTAAAGGTCTCATCAGAGGGGGTAAAGGTCTCATCAGAGGGGGTAAAGGTCTCATCAGAGGGAGTAAAGGTCTCATTGAGGGGGTAAAGGTCTCATTGAGGGGGTAAAGGTCTCATCAGAGGGGGTAAAGGTCTCATCAGAGGGGGTAAAGGTCTCATCAGAGGGGGTAAAGGTCTCATCAGAGGGGGTAAAGGTCTCATCAGAGGGGGTAAAGGTCTCATCAGAGGGGGTAAAGGTCTCATCAGAGGGGGTAAAGGTCTCATTGAGGGGGTAAAGGTCTCATCAGAGTGGGTAAAGGTCTCATTGACGGGGTAAAGGTCTCATTGAGGGGGTAAAGGTCTCATCAGAGGGAGTAAAGGTCTCATTGAGGGGGTAACGGTCTCATTGAGGGGGTAAAGGTCTCATTGAGGGGGTAAAGGTCTCATTGAGGGGGTAAAGGTCTCATTGAGGGGGTAAAGGTCTCATCAGAGGGGGTAAAGGTCCCATCAGTGGGGGTAAAGGTCTCATTGAGGGGGTAAAGGTCTCATCAGAGGGGGTAAAGGTCTCATCAGAGGGGGTAAAGGTCTCATTGAGGGGGTAAAGGTCTCATTGAGGGGGTAAAGGTCTCATCAGAGGGGTGTAAAGGTCTCATTGAGGGGGTAAAGGTCTCATCAGAGAGGGTAAAGTTCTCATTGAGGGGGTAAAGGTCTCATCAGAGGGGGTAAAGGTCTCATCAGAGGGGGTAAAGGTCTCATCAGAGGGGGTAAAGGTCTCATCAGAGAGGGTAAAGTTCTCATTGAGGGGGTAAAGGTCTCATCAGAGGGGGTAAAGGTCTCATCAGAGGGGGTAAAGGTCTCATCAGAGGGGGTAAAGGTCTCATTGAGGGGGTAAAGGTCTCATCAGAGGGGGTAAAGGTCTCATCAGAGGGGGTAAAGGTCTCATCAGAGGTGGTAAAGGTCTCATCAGAGGGGGTAAAGGTCTCATCAGAGGGGGTAAAGGTCTCATCAGAGGGGGTAAAGGTCTCATCAGAGGGGGTAAAGGTCTCATCAGAGGGGGTAAAGGTCTCATTGAGGGGGTAAAGGTCTCATCAGAGTGGGTAAAGGTCTCATCAGAGTGGGTAAAGGTCTCATCAGAGGGGGTAAAGGTCTCATCAGAGGGAGTAAAGGTCTCATTGAGGGGGTAAAGGTCTAATTGAGGGGGTAAAGGTCTCATTGAGGGGGTAAAGGTCTCATCAGAGGGGGTAAAGGTCTCATTGAGGGGGTAAAGGTCTTATCAGAGGGGGTAAAGGTCTCATCAGAGGGGGTAAAGGTCTCATCAGAGGGGGTAAAGGTCTCATCAGAGGGGGTAAAGGTCTCATCAGAGGGGGTAAAGGTCTCATCAGAGGGGGTAAAGGTCTCATCAGAGGGGGTAAAGGTCTCATCAGAGGGGGTAAAGGTCTCATCAGAGGGGGTAAAGGTCTCATCAGAGGGGGTAAAGGTCTCATCAGAGGGGGTAAAGGTCTCATCAGAGGGGGTAAAGGTCTCATCAGAGGGGGTAAAGGTCTCATCAGAGGGGGTAAAGGTCTCATTGAGGGGGTAAAGGTCTCATTGAGGGGGTAAAGGTCTCACTAGAGTTGGTCAAGGTCTCATCAGACGGGGTAAAGGTCTCATCAGAGGGAGTAAAGGTCTCATTGAGGGGGTAAAGGTCTCATCAGAGGGGGTAAAGGTCTCATTGAGGGGGTAAAGGTCTCATCAGAGGGGGTAAAGGTCTCATCAGAGGGGGTAAAGGTCTCATCAGAGGGGGTAAAGGTCTCATCAGAGGGGGTAAAGGTCTCATCAGAGGGGGTAAAGGTCTCATCAGAGGGGGTAAAGGTCTCATTGAGGGGGTAAAGGTCTCATCAGAGGGGGTAAAGGTCTCATCAGAGGGGGTAAAGGTCTCATTGAGGGGGTAAAGGTCTGATCAAAGGGGATAAAGGTCTGATCAAAAGGGATAAAGGTCTCATCAGAGGGGGTAACGGTCTCATTGAGGGGGTAAAGGTCTCATTGAGGGTGTAAAGGTCTCATTGAGGGGGTAAAGGTCTCATCAGAGAGGGTAAAGGTCTCATCAGAGGGAGTAAAGGTCTCATCAGAGGGGGTAAAGGTCTCATCAGAGGGGGTAAAGGTCTCATCGAGGGGGTAAAGGTCTCATTGGGGGGGTAAAGGTCTCATCAGAGGGGGTAAAGGTCTCATTGAGGGGGTAAAGGTCTCTCTGAGGGGGTAAAGGTCTCATCAGAGTGGGTAAAGATCTCATTGGGGGGGTAAAGGTCTCATCAGAGGGGGTAAAGGTCTCATTGGGGGGGTAAAGGTCTCATCAGAGGGGGTAAAGGTCTCATTGAGGGGGTAAAGGTCTCATTGAGGGGGTAAAGGTCTCATCAGAGAGGGTAAAGGTCTCATCAGAGGGGGTAAAGGTCTCATCAGAGGGGGTAAAGGTCTCATCAGAGGGGGTAAAGGTCTCATCAGAGGGGGTAAAGGTCTCATCAGAGGGGGTAAAGGTCTCATCAGAGGGGGTAAAGGTCTCATTGAGGGGGTAAAGGTCTCATTGAGGGGGTAAAGGTCTCTCTGAGGGGGTAAAGGTCTCATTGAGGGGGTAAAGGTCTCATTGAGGGGGTAAAGGTCTCATTGAGGGGGTAAAGGTCTCATTGGGGGGGGTAAAGGTCTCATCAGAGAGGGTAAAGGTCTCATCAGAGGGAGTAAAGGTCTCATCAGAGGGAGTAAAGGTCTCATCAGAGGGGGTAAAGGTCTCATCAGAGGGGGTAAAGGTCTCATTGGGGGGGTAAAGGTCTCATCAGAGGGGGTAAAGGTCTCATCAGAGTGGGTAAAGGTCTCATCAGAGTGGGTAAAGGTCTCATTGAGGGGGTAAAGGTCTCATTGAGGGGGTAAAGGTCTCATTGAGGGGGTAAAGGTCTCATCAGAGGGGGTAAAGGTCTCATTGGGGGGGTAAAGGTCTCATCAGAGAGGGTAAAGGTCTCATCAGAGAGGGTAAAGGTCTCATCAGAGTGGGTAAAGGTCTCATCAGAGTGGGTAAAGGTCTCATCAGAGTGGGTAAAGGTCTCATTGAGGGGGTAAAGGTCTCATCAGAGGGGGTAAAGGTCTCATCAGGGGGGGGTAAAGGTCTCATCAGAGGGGGTAAAGGTCTCATTGAGGGGGTAAAGGTCTGATCAAAGGGGATAATGGTCTCATCAGAGGGGGTAAAGGTCTCATTGAGGGGGTAAAGGTCTCATCGAGGGGGTAAGGTCTCATCGAGGGGGTAAAGGTCTCATCAGAGAGGGTAAAGGTCTCATCAGAAGGGGGGAAAAGGTCTCATCAGAGGGGGTAAAGGTCTCATCAGAGGGGGTAAAGGTCTCATCAGAGGGGGTAAAGGTCTCATCAGAGGGGGTAAAGGTCTCATCAGAGGGGGTAAAGGTCTCATCAGAGAGGGTAAAGGTCTCATCAGAGGGGGTAAAGGTCTCATCAGAGGGGGTAAAGGTCTCATTGAGGGGGTAAAGGTCTCATCAGAGGGGGTAAAGGTCTCATCAGAGAGGGTAAAGGTCTCATCAGAGGGAGTAAAGGTCTCATCAGAGGGAGTAAAGGTCTCATCAGAGGGGGTAAAGGTCTCATCAGAGGGGGTAAAGGTCTCATCAGAGGGGGTAAAGGTCTCATTGGGGGGGTAAAGGTCTCATCAGAGGGGGTAAAGGTCTCATCAGAGTGGGTAAAGGTCTCATTGAGGGGGTAAATGTCTCATTGAGGGGGTAAAGGTCTCATCATAGTGGGTAAAGGTCTCATTGAGGGGGTAAAGGTCTCTCTGAGGGGGTAAAGGTCTCATCAGAGTGGGTAAAGGTCTCATTGAGGGGGTAAAGGTCTCATTGAGGGGGTAAAGGTCTCATTGGGGGGGTAAAGGTCTCATCAGAGAGGGTAAAGGTCTCATCAGAGGGGGTAAAGGTCTCATCAGAGGGGGTAAAGGTCTCATTGAGGGGGTAAAGGTCTCATCAGAGGGGGTAAAGGTCTCATCAGAGAGGGTAAAGGTCTCATCAGAGGGAGTAAAGGTCTCATCAGAGGGGGTAAAGGTCTCATCAGAGGGGGTAAAGGTCTCATTGAGGGGGTAAAGGTCTCATCAGAGGGGGTAAAGGTATCATCAGAGGGGGTAAAGGTCTCATCAGAGGGGGTAAAGGTCTCATCAGAGGGGGTAAAGGTCTCATCAGAGGGGGTAAAGGTCTCATCAGAGGGGGTAAAGGTCTCATCAGAGGGGGTAAAGGTCTCATTGGGGGGGTAAAGGTCTCATCAGAGGGGGTAAAGGTCTCATCAGAGTGGGTAAAGGTCTCATTGAGGGGGTAAAGGTCTCATCATAGAGGGTAAAGGTCTCATTGAGGGGGTAAAGGTCTCATCAGAGGGGGTAAAGGTCTCATCAGAGGGAGTAAAGGTCTCATCAGAGGGGGTAAAGGTCTCATTGAGGGGGTAAAGGTCTCATCAGAGGGGGTAAAGGTCTCATCAGAGGGGGTAAAGGTCTCATTGGGTGGTAAAGGTCTCATTGGGGGGTAAAGGTCTCATTGAGGGGGTAAAGGTCTCATTGAGGGGGTAAAGGTCTCATCAGAGGGGGTAAAGGTCTCATCAGAGAGGGTAAAGGTCTCATCAGAGGGGGTAAAGGTCTCATCAGAGGGGGTAAAGGTCTCATCAGAGGGGGTAAAGGTCTCATTGAGGGGGTAAAGGTCTCATCAGAGGGGGTAAAGGTCTCATCAGAGGGGGTAAAGGTCTCATCAGAGGGGGTAAAGGTCTCATCAGAGGGGGTAAAGGTCTCATTGAGGGGGTAAAGGTCTCATCAGAGGGGGTAAAGGTCTCATCAGAGGGGGTAAAGGTCTCATTGAGGGGGTAAAGGTCTCATCAGAGGGGGGAAAGGTCTCATTGGGGGGTAAAGGTCTCATTTAGGGGGTAAAGGTCTCATCAGAGGGGGTAAAGGTCTCATCAGAGGGGGTAAAGGTCTCATTGGGGGGGTAAAGGTCTCATTGAGGGGGTAAAGGTCTCATCAGAGGGGGTAAAGGTCTCATCAGAGGGGGTAAAGGTCTCATTGACGGGGTAAAGGTCTCATCAGAGGGGGTATAGGTCTCATCAGAGGGGGTAAAGGTCTCATTGAGGGGGTAAAGGTCTCATCAGAGGGGGTAAAGGTCTCATTGAGGGGGTAAAGGTCTCATCAGAGGGGGTAAAGGTCTCATCAGAGGGGGTAAAGGTCTCATCAGAGGGGGTAAAGGTCTCATTGAGGGGGTAAAGGTCTCATCAGAGAGGGTAAAGTTCTCATTGAGGGGGTAAAGGTCTCATCAGAGGGGGTAAAGGTCTCATCAGAGGGGGTAAAGGTCTCATCAGAGGGGGTAAAGGTCTCATCAGAGGGGGTAAAGGTCTCATCAGAGGGGGTAAAGGTCTCATCAGAGGGGGTAAAGGTCTCATCAGAGGGGGTAAAGGTCTCATCAGAGGGGGTAAAGGTCTCATTGAGGGGGTAAAGGTCTCATTGAGGGGGTAAAGGTCTCATCAGAGGGGGTAAAGGTCTCATCAGAGGGGGTAAAGGTCTCATCAGAGGGGGTAAAGGTCTCATCAGAGGGGGTAAAGGTGTCATTGAGGGGGTAAAGGTCTCATCAGAGGGGGTAAAGGTCTCATCAGAGGGGGTAAAGGTCTCATCAGACGGGGTAAAGGTCTCATTGAGGGGGTAAAGGTCTCATCAGAGGGGGTAAAGGTCTCATCAGAGGGGGTAAAGGTCTCATCAGAGGGGGTAAAGGTCTCATCAGAGGGGGTAAAGGTCTCATCAGAGGGAGTAAAGGTCTCATTGAGGGGGTAAAGGTCTCATTGAGGGGGTAAAGGTCTCATCAGAGGGGGTAAAGGTCTCATCAGAGGGGGTAAAGGTCTCATCAGAGGGGGTAAAGGTCTCATCAGAGGGGGTAAAGGTCTCATCAGAGGGGGTAAAGGTCTCATCAGAGGGGGTAAAGGTCTCATCAGAGGGGGTAAAGGTCTCATTGAGGGGGTAAAGGTCTCATCAGAGTGGGTAAAGGTCTCATTGACGGGGTAAAGGTCTCATTGAGGGGGTAAAGGTCTCATCAGAGGGAGTAAAGGTCTCATTGAGGGGGTAACGGTCTCATTGAGGGGGTAAAGGTCTCATTGAGGGGGTAAAGGTCTCATTGAGGGGGTAAAGGTCTCATTGAGGGGGTAAAGGTCTCATCAGAGGGGGTAAAGGTCCCATCAGTGGGGGTAAAGGTCTCATTGAGGGGGTAAAGGTCTCATCAGAGGGGGTAAAGGTCTCATCAGAGGGGGTAAAGGTCTCATTGAGGGGGTAAAGGTCTCATTGAGGGGGTAAAGGTCTCATCAGAGGGGTGTAAAGGTCTCATTGAGGGGGTAAAGGTCTCATCAGAGAGGGTAAAGTTCTCATTGAGGGGGTAAAGGTCTCATCAGAGGGGGTAAAGGTCTCATCAGAGGGGGTAAAGGTCTCATCAGAGGGGGTAAAGGTCTCATCAGAGAGGGTAAAGTTCTCATTGAGGGGGTAAAGGTCTCATCAGAGGGGGTAAAGGTCTCATCAGAGGGGGTAAAGGTCTCATCAGAGGGGGTAAAGGTCTCATTGAGGGGGTAAAGGTCTCATCAGAGGGGGTAAAGGTCTCATCAGAGGGGGTAAAGGTCTCATCAGAGGTGGTAAAGGTCTCATCAGAGGGGGTAAAGGTCTCATCAGAGGGGGTAAAGGTCTCATCAGAGGGGGTAAAGGTCTCATCAGAGGGGGTAAAGGTCTCATCAGAGGGGGTAAAGGTCTCATTGAGGGGGTAAAGGTCTCATCAGAGTGGGTAAAGGTCTCATCAGAGTGGGTAAAGGTCTCATCAGAGGGGGTAAAGGTCTCATCAGAGGGAGTAAAGGTCTCATTGAGGGGGTAAAGGTCTAATTGAGGGGGTAAAGGTCTCATTGAGGGGGTAAAGGTCTCATCAGAGGGGGTAAAGGTCTCATTGAGGGGGTAAAGGTCTTATCAGAGGGGGTAAAGGTCTCATCAGAGGGGGTAAAGGTCTCATCAGAGGGGGTAAAGGTCTCATCAGAGGGGGTAAAGGTCTCATCAGAGGGGGTAAAGGTCTCATCAGAGGGGGTAAAGGTCTCATCAGAGGGGGTAAAGGTCTCATCAGAGGGGGTAAAGGTCTCATCAGAGGGGGTAAAGGTCTCATCAGAGGGGGTAAAGGTCTCATCAGAGGGGGTAAAGGTCTCATCAGAGGGGGTAAAGGTCTCATCAGAGGGGGTAAAGGTCTCATCAGAGGGGGTAAAGGTCTCATCAGAGGGGGTAAAGGTCTCATCAGAGGGGGTAAAGGTCTCATTGAGGGGGTAAAGGTCTCATTGAGGGGGTAAAGGTCTCACTAGAGTTGGTCAAGGTCTCATCAGACGGGGTAAAGGTCTCATCAGAGGGAGTAAAGGTCTCATTGAGGGGGTAAAGGTCTCATTGAGGGGGTAAAGGTCTCATTGAGGGGGTAAAGGTCTCATCAGAGGGGGTAAAGGTCTCATCAGAGGGGGTAAAGGTCTCATCAGAGGGGGTAAAGGTCTCATCAGAGTGGGTAAAGGTCTCATCAGAGGGGGTAAAGGTCTCATCAGAGGGGGTAAAGGTCTCATCAGAGGGGGTAAAGGTCTCATCAGAGGGGGTAAAGGTCTCATTGAGGGGGTAAAGGTCTCATCAGAGAGGGTAAAGGTCTCATTGAGGGGGTAAAGGTCTCATTGAGGGGGTAAAGGTCTCATCAGAGGGGGTAAAGGTCTCATTGAGGGGGTAAAGGTCTCATC
>NC_074665.1:80000-122500 GCF_029448725.1 Salvelinus fontinalis | reverse complement strand
CACATACAGAAGTTTCAAAACAATAAAGACATTACAAATGTTATATTATATATATACAGTGTTGTAACAATGTACAAATGGTTAAAGCACACAAGTTAAAATAAATAAGCATAAATATGGGTTGTATTTACAATGGTTTTTGTTCTTCACTGGTTGCCCTTTTCTTGTGGCAACAGGTCACACATCTTGCTGCTGTGATGTCACACTGTGGAATTTCACCCAGTAGATATGGGAGTTTGTCAAAATTGGATTTGTTTTCAAATTCTTTGTGGATCTGTGTAATCTGAGGGATATATGTGTCTCTAATATGGTCATGCAATGGGCAGGTGTTTAGGAAGTGCAGCTCAGTTTCCACCTCATTTTGTGGGCAGTGTGCACATAGCCTGTCTTCTCTTGAGAGCCAGGTCTGCCTACGGAGGCCTTTCTCAAATCAAATCAAATCAAAATTGGTCACATACACATGGTTAATAAAATCTAATAAAATGGTATTTGTTACATACATGTTAGCAGATGTTAATGTGAGTGTAGTGAAATGCTTGTGCTTCTAGTTCCGACCATGTAGTAATATCCAACAAGGCATCTAACAATTTCACAACAACTACCTAATATACACAAGTGTAAAGGAATGAATAAGAATATGTACATATAAATATATGGACGAGTGATGGCCGTGCGGCATAGGCAAGATGCAGTAGATGGTATAGAGTCCAGTATATACATATGAGATGAGTAATGTAGGGTATGTAAACATTATATTAAGTGGCATTGTTTAAAGTGACTAGTGATACATGTATTACATAAATGTTTCATTATTAAAGTGGTTGGAGTTGAGTCAGTATGTTGGCAGCGGCCACTCAATGTTAGTGATGGCTGTTTAACAGTCTGATGGCCTTGAGATAGAAGCTGTTTTTCAGTCTCTCGGCCCCTGCTTTGATGCACCTGTACTGACCTCGCCTTCTGGATGGTAGCGGGGTGAACTGGCAGTGGCTCGGGTGGTTGTTGTCCTTGATGATCTTTATGGCCTTCCTGTGACATCGGGGGCTGTAGGTGTCCTGGAGGGCAGGTAGTTTGCCCCCAGTGATGCGTTGTGCAGACCTCACTACCCTCTGGAGAGCCTTACGGTTGTGGGCGGAGCAGTTGCTGTACCAGGCGGTGATACAGCCCGACAGGATGCTCTCGATTGTGCATCTTTAGAAGTTTGTGAGTGTTTTCAGTGACAAGATACATTTCTTCAGCCTCCTGAGGGTGAAGAGGCGCTGTTGCGCCTTCTTCACCACACTGTCTGTGTGGGTGGACCATTTCAGTTTGTCCGTGATGTGTACACCGAGGAACTTAAAACTTTCCACCTTCTCCACTGCTGTCCCGTCGATGTGGATAGGGGGGTGCTCCCTCTGCTGTTTCCTGAAGTCCACGATCATCTGCTTTGTTTTGTTGACGTTGAGTGTGAGGTTATTTTCCTGACACCACACTCCAAGGGCCCTCACCTCCTCCCTGTAGGCCGTCTCATCGTTGTTGGTAATCAAGCCTACCACTAGTGTCGTCTGCAAACTTGATGATTGAGTAAGAGGCGTGTGTGGCCACGGGGTCATGGGTGAACAGGGAGTACAGGAGGGGGCTGAGAATGCACCCTTGTGGGACCCCAGTGTTGAGGATCAGCGGGGTGGAGATGTTGTTTCCTACCTTCACCACCTGGGGGCGACCCGTCAGGAAGTCCAGGACCCAGTTGCACAAGGCAGGGTTGAGACCCAGGGCCTCCAGCTTAATGATGAGCTTGGAGGGTACTATGGTGTTGAATGCTGAGCTGTAGTCGATGAACAGCATTCTTACATAGGTATTCCTCTTGTCCAGATGGGTTAGGGCAGTGTGCAGTGTGATTGCGATTGCGTTGTCTGTGGACCTATTGGGGCGGTTAGCAAATTGGAGTGGGTATAGGGTGTCAGGTAGGGTGGAGGTGATATGGTCCTTGACTAGTCTCTCAAAGCACTTCATGATGACGGAAGTGAGTGCTACGGGGCGGTAGTCATTTAGCTCAGTTACCTTAGCTTTCTTGGGAACAGGAACAATGGTGGCCCTCTTGAAGCATGTGGGAACAGCAGACTGGGATAAGGATTGATTGAATATGTCCGTAAACACACCAGCCAGCTGGTCTGCGCATGCTCTGAGGACGCAGCTAGAGATGCCGTCTGGCCGACAGCCTTGCGAGGGTTAACACGTTTAAATGTTTTACTCACCTCGGCTGCGGTGAAGGAGAGCCCGCAGGTTTTGGTAGCGGGCCGTGTCAGTGGCACTGTATTGTCCTCAAAGCGAGCAAAGAAGTTACTTAGTTTGTCTGGGAGCAAGATGTTGGTGTTCACGACGGGACTGGTTTTCTTTTGTAATCCATGATTGACTGTAGACCCTGCCACATACGTCTTGTGTCTGAGCCGTTGAATTCTGACTCCACTCTGTCTCTGTACAGTCACGGCCAGGAAAAACATCAGGGACAGACTGATATTCTGCAAAAGAAACAGTGATTGGACTGCTGAGGACTCGGGTAAAGTCATTTTCTCTGATGAATCCCCTTTCCGATTGTTTGGGGCATCCGGAAAGAAGCTTGTCTGGAGAAGACAAGGTGAACGCTACCATCAGTCCTGTGTCATGCCAACAGTAAAGCACCCTGAGACCATTTATGTGTGGAGTTGCTTCTTTGCCAAGGGAGTGGGCTCACTCACAATTTTGCATAAGAACACAGCCATGAAATGCTTGTAATTATACTTCAGTTGGCATGGTCTAGTAACTAGTCTAACTGTCTGGTTGGTCTACTAACTAGTCTAACTGTCTGGTTGGGTTGGTCTAGTAACTAGTCTAACTGTCTGGTTGGCATGGTCTAGTAACTAGTCTAACTGTCTGGTTGGCATGGTCTAATAACTAGTCTAACTGTCTGTTTGGCATGGTCTAGTAACTAGTCTAACTGTCTGGTTGGCATGGTATAGTAACTAGTCTAACTGTCTGGTTGGCATGGTCTAGTAACTAGTCTAACTGTCTGGTTAGCATGGTATAGTAACTAGTCTAACTGTCTGTTTGGCATGGTCTAGTAACTAGTCTAACTGTCTGGTTGGCATGGTATAGTAACTAGTCTAACTGTCTGGTTGGCATGGTCTAGTAACTAGTCTAACTGTCTGGTTGGGTTGGCATGGTCTAGTAACTAGTCTTACTGTCTGGTTGGCATGGTCTAGTAACTAGTCTAACTGTCTGGTTGGCATAGTAGAGTAACTAGTCTAACTGTCTGGTTGGCATGGTCTAGTAACTAGTCTAACTGTCTGGTTGGCATGGTCTAGTAACTAGTCTAACTGTCTGTTTGGCATGGTCTAGTAACTAGTCTAACTGTCTGGTTGGCATGGTATAGTAACTAGTCTAACTGTCTGGTTGGCATGGTCTAGTAACTAGTCTAACTGTCTGGTTAGCATGGTATAGTAACTAGTCTAACTGTCTGTTTGGCATGGTCTAGTAACTAGTCTAACTGTCTGGTTGGCATGGTATAGTAACTAGTCTAACTGTCTGGTTGGCATGGTCTAGTAACTAGTCTAACTGTCTGGTTAGCATGGTATAGTAACTAGTCTAACTGTCTGGTTGGCATGGTCTAGTAACTAGTCTAACTGTCTGGTTGGGTTGGTATAGTAACTAGTCTAACTGTCTGGTTGGGTTGGTATAGTAACTAGTCTAACTGTCTGGTTAGGTTGGCACGGTCTAGTAACTGGTCTAACTGTCTTGTTAGGTTGGCATGGTCTAGTAACTAGTCTAACTGTCTGGTTGGCATGTTCTAGTAACTAGTCTAACTGTCTGGTTGGTCTACTAACTAGTCTAACTGTCTGGTTGGGTTGGTCTAGTAACTAGTCTAACTGTCTGGTTGGCATGGTCTAGTAACTAGTCTAACTGTCTGGTTGGGTTGGCATGGTCTAGTAACTAGTCTTACTGTCTGGTTGGGTTGGCATAGTAGAGTAACTAGTCTAACTGTCTGGTTGGCATGGTCTAGTAACTAGTCTAACTGTCTGGTTGGCATGGTCTAGTAACTAGTCTAACTGTCTGTTTGGCATGGTCTAGTAACTAGTCTAACTGTCTGGTTGGCATGGTCTAGTAACTAGTCTAACTGTCTGGTTGGCATGGTCTAGTAACTAGTCTAACTGTCTGGTTGGCATGGTCTAGTAACTAATCTAACTGTCTGGTTAGGTTGGCATGGTCTAGTAACTAGTCTAACTGTCTGGTTGGCATGGTCTAGTAACTAGTCTAACTGTCTGGTTGGCATGGTATAGTAACTAGTCTAACTGTCTGGTTGGCATGGTCTAGTAACTAGTCTAACTGTCTGGTTGGCATGGTCTAGTAACTAGTCTAACTGTCTGGTTGGCATGGTCTAGTAACTAGTCTAACTGTCTGGTTGGCATGGTCTAGTAACTAGTCTTACTGTCTGGTTGGGTTGGTATAGTAACTAGTCTAACTGTCTGGTTGGCATGGTCTAGTAGCTAGTCTAACTGTCTGGTTGGCATGGTCTATTAACTAGTCTAGCTGTCTGGTTGGCATGTTCTAGTAACTAGTCTAACTGTCTGGTTGGGTTGGCATGGCATAGTAACTAGTCTAACTGTCTGGTTGGCATGGTCTAGTAACTAGTCTAACTGTCTGGTTGGGCATGGTCTAGTAACTAGTCTAACTGTCTGGTTGGGTTGGCATGGTATAGTAACTAGTCTAACTGTCTGGTTGGCATGGTCTAGTAACTAGTCTAAATGTCTGGTTGGGTTGGCATGGTCTAGTAACTAGTCTAACTGTCTGGTTGGGTTGGCATGGTCTAGTAACTAGTCTAACTGTCTGGTTGGGTTGGCATGGTATAGTAACTAGTCTAACTGTCTGGTTGCCATGGTCTAGTCACCTGTCTAACTGTCTGGTTGGATTGGCATGGTATAGTAACTAGTCTAACTGTCTGGTTGGCATGGTATAGTAACTAGACTAACTGTCTGGTTGGCATGGTCTAGTAACTAGTCTAACTGTCTGGTTGGGTTGGCATGGTCTAGTAACTCGTCTAACTGTCTGGTTGGGTTGGCATGGTATAGTATAGTAACTAGACTAACTGTCTGGTTGGCATGGTATAGTAACTAGACTAACTGTCTGGTTGGCATGGTCTAGTAACTAGTCTAACTGTCTGGTTGTGTTGGCATGGTCTAGTAACTAGTCTAACTGTCTGGTTGGGTTGGCATGGTCTAGTAACTCGTCTAACTGTCTGGTTGGGTTGGCATGGTATAGTATAGTAACTAGACTAACTGCCTGGTTGGCATAGTCTAGTAACTCGTCTAACTGTCTGGTTGGTTTGGAATGATCTAGTAACTAGTCTAACTGTCTGGTTGGCATGGTGTAGTCACTAGGCGAACTGTCTGGTTGGATTGGTCTAGTAACTAGTCTAACTGTCTGGTTGGCATGGTCTTGTCAACTGTCTAACTGTCTGGTTGGATTGGCATGGTCTAGTAACTAGTCTAAATGTCTGGTTGGGTTGGCATGGTCTAGTAACTAGTCTAACTGTCTGGTTGGCATGGTATAGTAACTAGTCTAACTGTCTGGTTGGCATGGTCTAGTAACTAGTCTAAATGTCTGGTTGGCATGGTATAGTAACTAGTCTAACTGTCTGGTTGGGTTGGCATGGTCTAGTAACTAGTCTAACTGTCTGGTTGGCATGGTCTAGTAACTAGTCTAACTGTCTGGTTGGCATGGTATAGTAACTAGTATAACTGTCTGGTTGGCATTGTCTAGTAACTAGTCTAACTGTCTGGTTCGCATGGTCTAGTAACTAGTCTAACTGTCTGGTTGGCATGGTCTAGTAACTAGTCTAACTGTCTGGTTGGCATGGTCTAGTAACTAGTCTAACTGTCTGGTTGGGTTGGTATAGTAACTAGTCTAACTGTCTGTTTGGCATGGTCTAGTAACTAGTCTAACTGTCTGGTTGGCATGGTATAGTAACTAGTCTAACTGTCTGGTTGGGTTGGCATGGTCTAGTAACTAGTCTAACTGTCTGGTTGGCATGGTCTAGTAACTAGTCTAACTGTCTGGTTGGCATGGTATAGTAACTAGTCTAAATGTCTGGTTGGCATGTTCTAGTAACTAGTCCAACTGTCTGGTTGGCATGTTCTAGTAACTAGTCCAACTGTCTGGTTGGCATGTTCTAGTAACTAGTCCAACTGTCTGGTTGGCATGTTCTAGTAACTAGTCTAACTGTCTGGTTGGCATGGTATAGTAACTAGTCTAACTGTCTGGTTGGCATGGTCTAGTAACTAGTCTAACTGTCTGGTTGGCATGGTCTAGTAACTAGTCTAACTGTCTGGTTGGCATGGTCTAGTAACTAGTCTAACTGTCTGGTTGGCATGTTCTAGTAACTAGTCTAACTGTCTGGTTAGGTTTGCATGGTCTAGTAACTAGTCTAACTGTCTGGTTAGGTTGGCATGGTCTAGTAACTGGTCTAACTGTCTTGTTGAAATGGTCTAGTAACTAGTCTAACTGTCTGGTTGGCATGGTATAGTAACTAGTCTAACTGTCTGGTTGGCATGTTCTAGTAACTAGTCTAACTGTCTGGTTGGCATGGTCTAGTAACTAGTCTAACTGTCTGGTTGGCATGGTCTATTAACTAGTCTAGCTGTCTGGTTGGCATGGTCTAGTAACTAGTCTAACTGTCTGGTTGGCATGGTCTAGTAACTAGTCTAACTGTCTGGTTGGCATGGTCTAGTAACTAGTCTAACTGTCTGGTTGGCATGTTCTAGTAACTAGTCTAACTGTCTGGTTGGCATGGTATAGTAACTAGTCTAAATGTCTGGTTGGCATGTTCTAGTAACTAGTCCAACTGTCTGGTTGGCATGTTCTAGTAACTAGTCCAACTGTCTGGTTGGCATGTTCTAGTAACTAGTCCAACTGTCTGGTTGGCATGTTCTAGTAACTAGTCTAACTGTCTGGTTGGCATGGTATAGTAACTAGTCTAACTGTCTGGTTGGCATGGTCTAGTAACTAGTCTAACTGTCTGGTTGGCATGGTCTAGTAACTAGTCTAACTGTCTGGTTGGCATGGTCTAGTAACTAGTCTAACTGTCTGGTTGGCATGTTCTAGTAACTAGTCTAACTGTCTGGTTAGGTTTGCATGGTCTAGTAACTAGTCTAACTGTCTGGTTAGGTTGGCATGGTCTAGTAACTGGTCTAACTGTCTTGTTGAAATGGTCTAGTAACTAGTCTAACTGTCTGGTTGGCATGGTATAGTAACTAGTCTAACTGTCTGGTTGGCATGTTCTAGTAACTAGTCTAACTGTCTGGTTGGCATGGTCTAGTAACTAGTCTAACTGTCTGGTTGGCATGGTCTATTAACTAGTCTAGCTGTCTGGTTGGCATGGTCTAGTAACTAGTCTAACTGTCTGGTTGGCATGGTCTAGTAACTAGTCTAACTGTCTGGTTGGCATGGTCTAGTAACTAGTCTAACTGTCTGGTTGGCATGTTCTAGTAACTAGTCTAACTGTCTGGTTGGGTTGGTCTAGTAACTAGTCTAACTGTCTGGTTGGCATGGTATAGTAACTAGTCTAACTGTCTGGTTAGGTTGGCATGGTCTAGTAACTAGTCTAACTGTCTGGTTGGCATGGTCTAGTAACTAGTCTAACTGTCTGGTTGGCATGGTCTAGTAACTAGTCTAACTGTCTGGTTGGCATGGTCTAGTAACTAGTCTAACTGTCTGGTTGGCATGGTATAGTAACTAGTCTAACTGTCTGGTTGGCATGGTATAGTAACTAGTCTAACTGTCTGGTTGGCATGGTCTAGTAACTAGTCTAACTGTCTGGTTGGCATGGTCTAGTAACTAGTCTAACTGTCTGGTTGGCATGGTCTAGTAACTAGTCTAACTGTCTGGTTGGCATGGTCTAGTAACTAGTCTAACTGTCTGGTTGGCATGGTCTAGTAACTAGTCTAACTGTCTGGTTGGCATGGTCTAGTAACTAGTCTAACTGTCTGGTTGGCATGGTCTAGTAACTAGTGTAACTGTCTGGTTGGCATGGTCTAGTAACTAGTCTAACTGTCTGGTTGGCATTGTCTAGTAACTAGTCTAACTGTCTGGTTGGCATGGTCTAGTAACTAGTCTAACTGTCTGGTTGGGTTGGCATGGTCTAGTAACTAGTCTAACTGTCTGGTTGGCATGGTCTAGTAACTAGTCTAACTGTCTGGTTGGCATGGTATAGTAACTAGTCTAAATGTCTGGTTGGCATGTTCTAGTAACTAGTCTAACTGTCTGGTTAGGTTTGCATGGTCTAGTAACTAGTCTAACTGTCTGGTTAGGTTGGCATGGTCTAGTAACTAGTCTAACTGTCTTGTTAGGTTGGCATGGTCTAGTAACTAGTCTAACTGTCTGGTTGGGTTGGTCTAGTAACTAGTCTAACTGTCTGGTTGGCATGTTCTAGTAACTAGTCTAACTGTCTGGTTGGCATGGTCTAGTAACTAGTCTAACTGTCTGGTTGGCATGGTCTAGTAACTAGTCTAACTGTCTGGTTAGGTTGGCATGGTCTAGTAACTAGTCTAACTGTCTGGTTAGGTTGGCATGGTCTAGTAACTAGTCTAACTGTCTGGTTGAAATGGTCTAGTAACTAGTCTAACTGTCTGGTTGGCATGGTATAGTAACTAGTCTAACTGTCTGGTTGGCATGTTCTAGTAACTAGTCTAACTGTCTGGTTGGCATGGTCTAGTAACTAGTCTAACTGTCTGGTTGGCATGGTCTAGTAACTAGTCTAACTGTCTGGTTGGCATGGTCTAGTAACTAGTCTAACTGTCTGGTTGGCATGGTCTAGTAACTAGTCTAACTGTCTGGTTGGCATGGTCTAGTAACTAGTCTAACTGTCTGGTTGGCATGTTCTAGTAACTAGTCTAACTGTCTGGTTGGGTTGGTCTAGTAACTAGTCTAACTGTCTGGTTGGCATGGTATAGTAACTAGTCTAACTGTCTGGTTAGGTTGGCATGGTCTAGTAACTAGTCTAACTGTCTGGTTGGCATGGTCTAGTAACTAGTCTAACTGTCTGGTTGGCATGGTCTAGTAACTAGTCTAACTGTCTGGTTGAAATGGTCTAGTAACTAGTCTAACTGTCTGGTTGGCATGGTCTAGTAACTAGTCTAACTGTCTGGTTGGCATGTTCTAGTAACTAGTCTAACTGTCTGGTTGGCATGGTCTAGTAACTAGTCTAACTGTCTGGTTGGCATGGTCTATTAACTAGTCTAACTGTCTGGTTGGCATGGTCTAGTAACTAGTCTAACTGTCTGGTTGGCATGGTCTAGTAACTAGTCTAACTGTCTGGTTGGCATGGTCTAGTAACTAGTCTAACTGTCTGGTTGGCATGTTCTAGTAACTAGTCTAACTGTCTGGTTGGGTTGGTCTAGTAACTAGTCTAACTGTCTGGTTGGCATGGTATAGTAACTAGTCTAACTGTCTGGTTAGGTTGGCATGGTCTAGTAACTAGTCTAACTGTCTGGTTGGCATGGTCTAGTAACTAGTCTAACTGTCTGGTTGGCATGGTCTAGTAACTAGTCTAACTGTCTGGTTGGCATGGTCTAGTAACTAGTCTAACTGTCTGGTTGGCATGGTATAGTAACTAGTCTAACTGTCTGGTTGGCATGGTCTAGTAACTAGTCTAACTGTCTGGTTGGCATGGTCTAGTAACTAGTCTAACTGTCTGGTTGGCATGGTCTAGTAACTAGTCTAACTGTCTGGTTGGCATGGTCTAGTAACTAGTCTAACTGTCTGGTTGGCATGGTCTAGTAACTAGTCTAACTGTCTGGTTGGCATGGTCTAGTAACTAGTCTAACTGTCTGGTTGGCATTGTCTAGTAACTAGTCTAACTGTCTGGTTGGCATGGTCTAGTAACTAGTCTAACTGTCTGGTTGGCATGGTCTAGTAACTAGTCTAACTGTCTGGTTGGCATGGTGTAGTAACTAGTCTAACTGTCTGGTTGGCATTTTCTAGTAACTAGTCTAACTGTCTGGTTGGGTTGGTCTAGTAACTAGTCTAACTGTCTGGTTGGCATGGTCTAGTAACTAGTCTAACTGTCTGGTTAGGTTGGCATGGTCTAGTAACTAGTCTAACTGTCTGGTTGGCATGGTCTAGTAACTAGTCTAACTGTCTGGTTGGCATGGTCTAGTAACTAGTCTAACTGTCTGGTTGGCATGGTCTAGTAACCAGTCTAACTGTCTGGTTGGCATGGTATAGTAACTAGTCTAACTGTCTGGTTGGCATGGTATAGTAACTAGTCTAACTGTCTGGTTGGCATGGTATAGTAACTAGTCTAACTGTCTAGTTGGCATGGTATAGTAACTAGTCTAACTGTCTGGTTAGGTTGGCATGGTCTAGTAACTAGTCTAACTGTCTGGTTGGCATGGTCTAGTAACTAGTCTAACTGTCTGGTTGGCATGGTCTAGTAACTAGTCTAACTGTCTGGTTGGCATGGTCTACTAACTAGTCTAACTGTCTGGTTGGCATGGTATAGTAACTAGTCTAACTGTCTGGTTGGCATGGTATAGTAACTAGTCTAACTGTCTGGTTGGCATGGTCTAGTAACTAGTCTAACTGTCTGGTTAGCATGGTATAGTAACTAGTCTAACTGTCTGTTTGGCATGGTCTAGTAACTAGTCTAACTGTCTGGTTGGCATGGTATAGTAACTAGTCTAACTGTCTGGTTGGCATGGTATAGTAACTAGTCTAACTGTCTGGTTGGCATGGTATAGTAACTAGTCTAACTGTCTGGTTGGCATGGTATAGTAACTAGTCTAACTGTCTGGTTGGCATGGTCTAGTAACTAGTCTAACTGTCTGGTTGGCATGGTCTAGTAACTAGTCTAACTGTCTGGTTGGCATGGTCTAGTAACTAGTCTAACTGTCTGGTTGGCATGGTCTAGTAACTAGTCTAACTGTCTGGTTGGCATGGTCTAGTAACTAGTCTAACTGTCTGGTTGGCATGTTCTAGTAACTAGTCTAACTGTCTGGTTGGGTTGGTCTAGTAACTAGTCTAACTGTCTAGTTGGCATGGTATAGTAACTAGTCTAACTGTCTGGTTAGGTTGGCATGGTCTAGTAACTAGTCTAACTGTCTGGTTGGCATGGTCTGGTAACTAGTCTAACTGTCTGGTTGGCATGGTCTAGTAACTAGTCTAACTGTCTGGTTGGCATGGTATAGTAACTAGTCTAACTGTCTGGTTGGCATGGTATAGTAACTAGTCTAACTGTCTGGTTGGCATGGTATAGTAACTAGTCTAACTGTCTGGTTGGCATGGTCTAGTAACTAGTCTAACTGTCTGGTTGGCATGGTCTAGTAACTAGTCTAACTGTCTGGTTGGCATGGTCTAGTAACTAGTCTAACTGTCTGGTTGGCATGGTCTAGTAACTAGTCTAACTGTCTGGTTGGCATGGTCTAGTAACTAGTCTAACTGTCTGGTTGGCATGGTCTAGTAACTAGTCTAACTGTCTGGTTGGCATGGTCTAGTAACTAGTCTAACTGTCTGGTTGGCATGGTCTAGTAACTAGTCTAACTGTCTGGTTGGCATGGTCTAGCAACTAGTCTAACTGTCTGGTTGGGTTAGCATGGTCTAGTAACTAGTCTAACTGTCTGGTTGGCATGTTCTAGTAACTAGTCTAACTGTCTGGTTGGGTTGGTCTAGTAACTAGTCTAACTGTCTGGTTGGCATGGTCTAGTAACTAGTCTAACTGTCTGGTTGGCATGGTCTAGTAACTAGTCTAACTGTCTGGTTGGCATGGTCTAGTAACTAGTCTAACTGTCTGGTTGGCATGGTATAGTAACTAGTCTAACTGTCTGGTTGGGTTAGTCTAGTGACATGGGTGAACAGATGTTTTTTATGCAACTTCTCCAGGGAATGCTTTGCAAGTGTTAAGAGTTTTAGCTGTATGACAGAGTTTTCATGAATTGTATCGTTTCTGCGCCGTTTCTCTCTCTTCTAGAGCAGTGATCAGGACAGGAACAGGGCTTCTCTCTGGCCAAGAGGAGAGGAAGGAAGGACAGCTAGTGTTCGTGTAGAGGAAGGAAGGACAGCTAGTGTCTGTGGAGAGGAAGGAAGGACACCTAGTGTCTGTGGAGAGGAAGGAAGGAGAGCTAGTGTTCGTGGATATAAGGAAGGACAGCTAGTGTCTGTGGAGAGGAAGGAAGGACAGCTAGTGTTCGTGGAGAGGAAGGAAGGACAGCTAGTGTCTGTGGAGAGGAAGGAAGGACAGCTAGTGTTCGTGGAGAGGAAGGAAGGACAGCTAGTGTCTGTGGAGAGGAAGGAAGGACAGCTAGTGTCTGTGGAGAGGAAGGAGAGTGGCCAAGAGGAGAGGAAGGAAGGACAGCTAGTGTCTGTGGTGAGGAAGGAGAGTGGCCCAGAGGAGAGGAAGGAAGGACAGCTAGTGTCTGTGGTGAGGAAGGAGAGTGGCCCAGAGGAGAGGAAGGAAGGACAGCTAGTGTCTGTGGAGAGGAAGGAGAGTGGCCCAGAGGAGAGAAAGGAAGGACAGCTAGTGTCTGTGGAGAGGAAGGAGAGTGGCCCAGAGGAGAGGAAGGAAGGACAGCTAGTGTCTGTGGTGAGGAAGGAGAGTGGCCCAGAGGAGAGGAAGGAAGGACAGCTAGTGTCTGTGGAGGGGAAGGAGAGTGGCCCGGAGGAGAGGAAGGAAGGACAGCTAGTGTCTGTGGAGAGGATGGAGAGTGGCCAAGAGGAGAGGAAGGAAGGACAGCTAGTGTCTGTGGAGAGGAAGGAAGGACAGCTAGTGTCCGTGGAGAGGAAGGAAGGACAGCTAGTGTCTGTGGAGAGTAAGGAGAGTGGCCAAGAGGAGAGGAAGGAAGGACAGCTAGTGTCTGTGGAGAGGAAGGAAGGACAGCTAGTGTCTGTGGAGAGTAAGGAGAGTGGCCAAGAGGAGAGGAAGGAAGGACAGCTAGTGTCTGTGGAGAGGAAGGAGAGTGGCCAAGAGGAGAGGAAGGAAGGACAGCTAGTGTCTGTGGAGAGGAAGGAGAGTGGCCCAGAGGAGAGGAAGGAAGGACAGCTAGTGTCTGTGGAGGGGAAGGAGAGTGGCCCAGAGGAGAGGAAGGAAGGACAGCTAATGTCTGTGGTGAGGAAGGAGAGTGGCCCAGAGGAGAGGAAGGAAGGACAGCTAGTCTGTGGAGAGGAAGGAAGGACAGCTAGTCTGTGGAGAGGAAGGAAGGACAGCTAGTCTGTGGAGAGGAAGGAAGGACAGCTAGTCTGTGGAGAGGAAGGAAGGACAGCTAGTGTCCATGGAGAGTAAAGAGAGTGGCCAAGAGGAGAGGAGAGGAAGGACAGCTAGTGTCCATGGAGAGGAAGGAGAGTGGCCAAGAGGAGAGGAAGGAAGGACAGCTAGTGTCTGTGGAGAGGAAGGAGAGTGGCCCAGAGGAGAGGAAGGAAGGACAGCTAGTGTCCATGGAGAGTAAAGAGAGTGGCCAAGAGGAGAGGAGAGGAAGGACAGCTAGTGTCCATGGAGAGGAAGGAGAGTGGCCAAGAGGAGAGGAAGGAAGGACAGCTAGTGTCTGTGGAGAGGAAGGAGATTGGCCCAGAGGAGAGGAAGGAAGGACAGCTAGTGTCTGTGGAGAGGAAGGAAGGACAGCTAGTCTGTGGAGAGGAAGGAAGGACAGCTAGTGTCTGTGGAGAGGAAGGAGAGTGGCCAAGAGGAGAGGAAGGAAGGACAGCTAGTGTCTGTGGAGAGGAAGGAGAGTGGCCCAGAGGAGAGGAAGGAAGGACAGCTAGTGTCTGTGGAGGGGAAGGAGAGTGGCCCAGAGGAGAGGAAGGAAGGACAGCTAGTGTCTGTGGTGAGGAAGGAGAGTGGCCCAGAGGAGAGGAAGGAAGGACAGCTAGTCTGTGGAGAGGAAGGAAGGACAGCTAGTGTCTGTGGAGAGGAAGGAAGGACAGCTAGTGTCTGTGGAGAGGATGGAAGGACAGCTAGTGTCTGTGGAGAGGATGGAAGGACAGCTAGTGTCTGTGGAGAGGATGGAAGGACAGCTAGTGTCTGTGGAGAGGATGGAAGGACAGCTAGTCTGTGGAGAGGAAGGAAGGACAGCTAGTGTCTGTGGAGAGGATGGAAGGACAGCTAGTGTCCATGGAGAGGAAGGAGAGTGGCCCAGAGGAGAGGAAGGAAGGACAGCTAGTGTCCATGGAGAGTAAGCAGAGTGGCCAAGAGGAGAGGATAGGAAGGACAGCTAGTGTCCATGGAGAGGAAGGAGAGTGGCCAAGAGGAGAGGAAGGAAGGACAGCTAGTGTCTGTGGAGAGGAAGGAGAGTGGCCCAGAGGAGAGGAAGGAAGGACAGCTAGTGTCTGTGGAGAGGAAGGAGAGTGGCCAAGAGGAGAGGAAGGAAGGACAGCTAGTGTCTGTGGTGAGGAAGGAGAGTGGCCAAGAGGAGAGGAAGGAAGGACAGCTAGTGTCTGTGGAGAGGAAGGAGAGTGGCCAAGAGGAGAGGAAGGAAGGACAGCTAGTCTGTGGAGAGGAAGGAAGGACAGCTAGTCTGTGGAGAGGAAGGAAGGACAGCTAGTCTGTGGAGAGGAAGGAAGGACAGCTAGTCTGTGGAGAGGAAGAAAGGACAGCTAGTCTGTGGAGAGGAAGGAAGGACAGCTAGTCTGTGGAGAGGAAGGAAGGACAGCTAGTGTCTGTGGAGAGGAAGGAAGGACATCTAGTCTGTGGAGAGGAAGGAAGGACAGCTAGTCTGTGGAGAGGAAGGAAGGACAGCTAGTGTCTGTGGAGAGGAAGGAGAGTGGCCAAGAGGAGAGGAAGGAAGGACAGCTAGTCTGTGGAGAGGAAGGAAGGACAGCTAGTCTGTGGAGAGGAAGGAAGGACAGCTAGTCTGTGGAGAGGAAGGAAGGACAGCTAGTCTGTGGAGAGGAAGGAAGGACAGCTAGTCTGTGGAGAGGAAGGAAGGACAGCTAGTCTGTGGAGAGGAAGGAAGGACAGCTAGTGTCTGTGGAGAGGAAGGAAGGAGAGCTAGTGTCTGTGGAGAGGAAGGAAGGAGAGCTAGTGTCCGTGGAGAGGAAGGAAGGAGAGCTAGTGTCCGTGGAGAGGAAGGAAGGACAGCTAGTGTCTGTGGAGAGGAAGGAAGGACAGCTAATGTCTGTGGAGAGAAAGGAAGGACAGCTAGTGTCTGTTGAGAGGAAGGAAGGACAGCTAGTGTCTGTGGAGAGGAAGGAAGGACAGCTAGTGTCTGTGGAGAGGAAGGAAGGACAGCTAGTGTCTGTGGAGAGGAAGGAAGGACAGCTAGTGTCTGTGGAGAGGAAGGAAGGACAGCTAGTGTCTGTGGAGAGGAAGGAAGGACAGCTAGTGTCTGTGGAGAGGAAGGAAGGACAGCTAGTGTCTGTGGAGAGGAAGGAAGGACAGCTAGTGTCTGTGGAGAGGAAGGAAGGACAGCTAGTGTCTGTGGAGAGGAAGGAAGGACAGCTAGTGTCTGTGGAGAGGAAGGAAGGACAGCTAGTGTCTGTGGAGAGGAAGGAAGGACACCTAGTGTCCATGGAGAGGAAGGAAGGACAGCTAGTCTGTGGAGAGGAAGGAAGGACAGCTAGTGTCTGTGGAGAGGAAGGAAAGACAGCTAGTGTCCATGGAGAGGAAGGAAGGACAGCTAGTGTCTGTGGAGAGGAAGGAAGGACAGCTAGTGTCTGTGGAGAGGAAGGAAGGACAGCTAGTGTCTGTGGAGAGGAAGGAAGGACAGCTAGTGTCTGTGGAGAGGAAGGAAGGACAGCTAGTGTCCATGGAGAGGAAGAAAGGACAGCTAGTCTGTGGAGAGGAAGGAAGGACAGCTAGTGTCCGTGGAGGGGAAGGAGAGTGGCCCAGAGGAGAGGAAGGAAGGACAGCTTGTGTCCGTGGAGAGGGAGGAAGGACAGCTAGTCTGTGGAGATGAAGGAAGGACAGCTAGTGTCCGTGGAGAGGAAGGAAGGACAGCTAGTCTGTGGAGAGGAAGGAAGGACAGCTAGTGTCTGTGGAGAGGAAGTAAGGACAGCTAGTGTCTGTGGAGAGGAAGGAAGGACAGCTAGTGTCCGTGGAGAGGAAGGAAGGACAGCTAGTGTCCGTGGAGAGGAAGGAAGGACAGCTAGTGTCCGTGGAGAGGAAGGAAGGACAACTAGTGTCCGTGGAGAGGAAGGAAGGACAGCTAGTGTCCGTGGAGAGGAAGGAAGGACAGCTAGTGTTCGTGAAGAGGAAGGAAGGACAGCTAGTGTCTGTGGAGAGGAAGGAAGGACAGCTAGTGTCCGTGGAGAGGAAGGAAGGACAGCTAGTGTCCGTGGAGAGGAAGGAAGTACAGCTAGTGTCCGTGGAAAGGAAGGAAGGACAGCTAGTGTCTGTGGAGAGGAAGGAAGGACAGCTAGTGTCTGTGGAGAGGAAGGAACGACAGCTAGTGTCTGTGGAGAGGACGGAAACACAGCTAGTGTCCGTGGAGAGGAAGGAAGGACAGCTAGTGTCTGTGGAGAGGAAGGAAGGACAGCTAGTGTCCGTGGAGAGGAAGGAAGGACAGCTAGTCTGTGGAGAGGAAGGAAGGACAGCTAGTCTGTGGAGAGGAAGGAAGGACAGCTAGTCTGTGGAGAGGAAGGAAGGACAGCTAGTCTGTGGAGAGGAAGGAAGGACAGCTAGTCTGTGGAGAGGAAGGAAGGACAGCTAGTGTCCATGTAGAGGAAGAAAGGACAGCTAGTGTCCGTGGAGAGGAAGGAAGGACAGCTAGTGTCCATGGAGAGGAAGGAAGGACAGCTAGTGTCCATGGAGAGGAAGGAAGGACAGCTAGTGTCCGTGGAGAGGAAGGAAGGACAGCTAGTGTCTGTGGAGAGGAAGGAAGGACAGCTAGTGTCCATGGAGAGGAAGGAAGACAGCTAGCGTCTGTGGAGAGGAAGGAAGGACAGCTAGTGTCCGTGGAGAGGAAGGAAGGACAGCTAGTGTCCGTGGAGAGGAAGGAAGGACAGCTAGTGTCTGTGGAGAGGAAGGAAACCCAGCTAGTCTGTGGAGAGGAAGGAAGGACAGCTAGTGTCTGTGGAGAGGAAGGAAGGACAGCTAGTGTCTGTGGAGAGGAAGGAAGGACAGCTAGTGTCCGTGGAGAGGAAGGAAGGACAGCTAGTGTCTGTGGAGAGGAAGGAAGGACAGCTAGTGTCTGTGGAGAGGAAGGAAGGACAGCTAGTGTCTGTGGAGAGGAAGGAAGGACAGCTAGTGTCCGTGGAGAGGAAGGAAGGACAGCTAGTGTCTGTGGAGAGGAAGGAAGGACAGCTAGTGTCTGTGGAGAGGAAGGAAGGACAGCTAGTGTCTGTGGAGAGGAAGGAATGACAGCTAGTGTCTGTGGAGAGGAAGGAAGGACAGCTAGTGTCTGTGGAGAGGAAAGAAGGACAGCTAGTGTCTGTGGAGAGGAAGGAAGGACAGCTAGTGTCTGTGGAGAGGAAGGAAGGACAGCTAGTGTCTGTGGAGAGGAAGGAAGGACAGCTAGTGTCTGTGGAGAGGAAGGAAGGACAGCTAGTGTCTGTGGAGAGGAAGGAAGGACAGCTAGTGTCTGTGGAGAGGAAGGAAGGACAGCTAGTGTCCGTGGAGAGGAAGGAAGGACAACTAGTGTCCGTGGAGAGGAAGGAAGGACAGCTAGTGTCCGTGAAGAGGAAGGAAGGACAGCTAGTGTCTGTGGAGAGGAAGGAAGGACAGCTAGTGTCTGTGGAGAGGAAGGAAGGACAGCTAGTGTCTGTGGAGAGGAAGGAAGGACAGCTAGTGTCCGTGGAGAGGAAGGAAGGACAGCTAGTGTCCGTGAAGAGGAAGGAAGGACAGCTAGTGTCTGTGGAGAGGAAGGAAGGACAGCTAGTGTCTGTGGAGAGGAAGGAAGGACAGCTAGTGTCCGTGGAGAGGAAGGAAGTACAGCTAGTGTCCGTGGAAAGGAAGGAAGGACAGCTAGTGTCTGTGGAGAGGAAGGAAGGACAGCTAGTGTCTGTGGAGAGGAAGGAAGGACAGCTAGTGTCTGTGGAGAGGAAGGAAACACAGCTAGTGTCCGTGGACAGGAAGGAAGGACAGCTAGTGCCTGTGGAGAGGAAGGAAGGACAGCTAGTGTCCGTGGACAGGAAGGAAGGACAGCTAGTGCCTGTGGAGAGGAAGGAAGGACAGCTAGTGTCCGTGGAGAGGAAGGAAGGACAGCTAGTCTGTGGAGAGGAAGGAAGGACAGCTAGTCTGTGGAGAGGAAGGAAGGACAGCTAGTCTGTGGAGAGGAAGGAAGGACAGCTAGTCTGTGGAGAGGAAGGAAGGACAGCTAGTCTGTGGAGAGGAAGGAAGGACAGCTAGTCTGTGGAGAGGAAGGAAGGACAGCTAGTCTGTGGAGAGGAAGGAAGGACAGCTAGTGCCTGTGGAGAGGAAGGAAGGACAGCTAGTGTCCGTGGAGAGGAAGGAAGGACAGCTAGTCTGTGGAGAGGAAGGAAGGACAGCTAGTCTGTGGAGAGGAAGGAAGGACAGCTAGTCTGTGGAGAGGAAGGAAGGACAGCTAGTCTGTGGAGAGGAAGGAAGGACAGCTAGTCTGTGGAGAGGAAGGAAGGACAGCTAGTCTGTGGAGAGGAAGGAAGGACAGCTAGTCTGTGGAGAGGAAGGAAGGACAGCTAGTCTGTGGAGAGGAAGGAAGGACAGCTAGTCTGTGGAGAGGAAGGAAGGACAGCTAGTCTGTGGAGAGGAAGGAAGGACAGCTAGTGTCCATGGAGAGGAAGGAAGGACAGCTAGTGTCCATGGAGAGGAAGGAAGGACAGCTAGTGTCTGTGGAGAGGAAGGAAGGACAGCTAGTGTCTGTGGAGAGGAAGGAAGGACAGCTAGTGTCTGTGGAGAGGAAGGAAGGACAGCTAGTGTCCGTGGAGAGGAAGGAAGGACAGCTAGTGTCTGTGGAGAGGAAGGAAGGACAGCTAGTGTCCGTGGAGAGGAAGGAAGGACAGCTAGTGTCCGTGGAGAGGAAGGAAGGACAGCTAGTGTCTGTGGAGAGGAAGGAAACCCAGCTAGTCTGTGGAGAGGAAGGAAGGACAGCTAGTGTCTGTGGAGAGGAAGGAAGGACAGCTAGTGTCCGTGGAGAGGAAGGAAGGACAGCTAGTGTCCGTGGAGAGGAAGGAAGGACAGCTAGTGTCTGTGGAGAGGAAAGAAGGACAGCTAGTGTCTGTGGAGAGGAAGGAAGGACAGGTAGTGTCTGTGGAGAGGAAGGAAGGACAGCTAGTGTCTGTGGAGAGGAAGGAAGGACAGCTAGTGTCTGTGGAGAGGAAGGAAGGACAGCTAGTGTCTGTGGAGAGGAAGGAAGGACAGCTAGTGTCCATGGAGAGGAAGGAAGGACAGCTAGTGTCCGTGGAGAGGAAGGAAGGACAGCTAGTGTCTGTGGAGAGGAAGGAAACCCAGCTAGTGTCTGTGGAGAGGAAGGAATGACAGCTAGTGTCTGTGGAGAGGAAGGAAGGACAGCTAGTGTCTGTGGAGAGGAAGGAAGGACAGCTAGTGTCTGTGGAGAGGAAGGAAGGACAGCTAGTGTCTGTGGAGAGGAAGGACAGCTAGTGTCTGTGGAGAGGAAGGAAGGACAGCTAGTGTCTGTGGAGAGGAAGGAAGGACAGCTAGTGTCTGTGGAGAGGAAGGAAGGACAGCTAGTGTCTGTGGAGAGGAAGGAAGGACAGCTAGTGTCCGTGGAGAGGAAGGAAGGACAGCTAGTGTCCGTGAAGAGGAAGGAAGGACAGCTAGTGTCTGTGGAGAGGAAGGAAGGACAGCTAGTGTCTGTGGAGAGGAAGGAAGGACAGCTAGTGTCTGTGGAGAGGAAGGAAGGACAGCTAGTGTCCGTGGAGAGGAAGGAAGGACAGCTAGTGTCCGTGAAGAGGAAGGAAGGACAGCTAGTGTCTGTGGAGAGGAAGGAAGGACAGCTAGTGTCTGTGGAGAGGAAGGAAGGACAGCTAGTGTCCGTGGAGAGGAAGGAAGTACAGCTAGTGTCCGTGGAAAGGAAGGAAGGACAGCTAGTGTC
The DNA here is from genome assembly GCF_029448725.1 of Salvelinus fontinalis. NCBI lineage: Eukaryota > Metazoa > Chordata > Actinopteri > Salmoniformes > Salmonidae > Salvelinus > Salvelinus fontinalis. The sequence goes on along the minus strand of NC_074665.1, from coordinate 102,539 downwards.
TGTGGAGAGGAAGGAAGGACAGCTAGTGTCTGTGGAGAGGAAGGAAGGACAGCTAGTGTCTGTGGAGAGGAAGGAAACACAGCTAGTGTCCGTGGAGAGGAAGGAAGGACAGCTAGTGCCTGTGGAGAGGAAGGAAGGACAGCTAGTGTCCGTGGAGAGGAAGGAAGGACAGCTAGTCTGTGGAGAGGAAGGAAGGACAGCTAGTCTGTGGAGAGGAAGGAAGGACAGCTAGTCTGTGGAGAGGAAGGAAGGACAGCTAGTCTGTGGAGAGGAAGGAAGGACAGCTAGTCTGTGGAGAGGAAGGAAGGACAGCTAGTCTGTGGAGAGGAAGGAAGGACAGCTGGTGTCCATGGAGAGGAAGGAAGGACAGCTAGTGTCCATGGAGAGGAAGGAAGGACAGCTAGTGTCCATGGAGAGGAAGGAAGGACAGCTAGTGTCTGTGGAGAGGAAGGAAGGACAGCTAGTGTCCATGGAGAGGAAGGAAGGACAGCTAGTGTCTGTGGAGAGGAAGGAAGGACAGCTAGTGTCCGTGGAGAGGAAGGAAGGACAGCTAGTGTCCGTGGAGAGGAAGGAAGGACAGCTAGTGTCTGTGGAGAGGAAGGAAACCCAGCTAGTCTGTGGAGAGGAAGGAAGGACAGCTAGTGTCTGTGGAGAGGAAGGAAGGACAGCTAGTGTCTGTGGAGAGGAAGGAAGGACAGCTAGTGTCTGTGGAGAGGAAGGAAGGACAGCTAGTGTCTGTGGAGAGGAAGGAAGGACAGCTAGTGTCTGTGGAGAGGAAGGAAGGACAGCTAGTGTCCGTGGAGAGGAAGGAAGGACAGCTAGTGTCTGTGGAGAGGAAGGAAGGACAGCTAGTGTCTGTGGAGAGGAAGGAAGGACAGCTAGTGTCTGTGGAGAGGAAGGAAGGACAGCTAGTGTCTGTGGAGAGGAAGGAATGACAGCTAGTGTCTGTGGAGAGGAAGGAAGGACAGCTAGTGTCTGTGGAGAAGAAGGAAGGACAGCTAGTGTCTGTGGAGAGGAAGGAAGGACAGCTAGTGTCTGTGGAGAGGAAGGAAGGACAGCTAGTGTCTGTGGAGAGGAAGGAAGGACAGCTAGTGTCCGTGGAGAGGAAGGAAGGACAGCTAGTGTCCGTGGAGAGGAAGGAAGGACAGCTAGTGTCTGTGGAGAAGAAGGAAGGACAGCTAGTGTCTGTGGAGAGGAAGGAAGGACAGCTAGTGTCTGTGGAGAGGAAGGAAGGACAGCTAGTGTCTGTGGAGAGGAAGGAAGGACAGCTAGTGTCTGTGGAGAGGAAGGAAGGACAGCTAGTGTCCGTGGAGAGGAAGGATGACAGCTAGTGTCTGTGGAGAGGAAGGAAGGACAGCTAGTGTCTGTGGAGAGGAAGGAAGGACAGCTAGTGTCTGTGGAGAGGAAGGAAGGACAGCTAGTGTCTGTGGAGAGGAAGGAAGGACAGCTAGTGTCCGTGGAGAGGAAGGAAGGACAGCTAGTGTCTGTGGAGAGGAAGGAAGGACAGCTAGTGTCTGTGGAGAGGAAGGAAGGACAGCTAGTGTCTGTGGAGAGGAAGGAATGACAGCTAGTGTCTGTGGAGAGGAAGGAAGGACAGCTAGTGTCTGTGGAGAGGAAGGAAGGACAGCTAGTGTCTGTGGAGAGGAAGGAAGGACAGCTAGTGTCTGTGGAGAGGAAGGAAGGACAGCTAGTGTCTGTGGAGAGGAAGGAAGGACAGCTAGTGTCCGTGGAGAGGAAGGAGAGTTTCTTCTTAATCAGACAGTCGACTCCCCTCTGAGTTCCTGTTAATTACAGCAGGAAGCTGCTGTACTGTGGAACATATGGTCTGCATGGACACTGTGTGGGTTCTGGAGACGTTTGGCAGTTGTTGATGCTCTGTGACGTGTTCTGCTCTTGATTTGATTGTTCTCGTGATGTCCCAGCAAACCGGGAACATTCCCAGAACATTAGCTAAGTTCTAGTTAGGGTTTCCTAGAACATTAGGATCCTAACATCCCAAAAACATTCAAATAATGTTTTTGATAAGAAAATGTATATATTTTTTTAATTATATGTCTTTGGAATGATTTCCTAACATTCACTACAATGCAGTGCAATACATCTTAGCAACAACCACAGAACATTCCTCAGAAGTTCTCATTTGGTTTCCAGGTAATGTAATACAATGTACCAGTAATGTTTTCCCATCAAACCCAAAATTGGTTTTGTGAAAAATCCCAGATCATTTGTTAGGTTGCAGCAAATGTTCTCATAACAGACACACTGTCCAGTCATGCTGATGATTATACAATGTTTGTATAAAACATTTGCCTGATGTTTGCAAGAATGTTCCGGGAACACTTTTAGTTTTAGTTCTTTAAAGGTTCCCAGGAAGGTTTCTTTAGGTTGTAGGAACATGGTGGGAACATTGACAAGAGCTATAGGTTCCCAGGAAGGTTTCTTTAGGTTGTAGGAACATGGTGGGAACATTGACAAGAGATATAGGTTCACAGGAAGGTTTCTTTAGGTTGTAGGAACATGGTGGGAACATTGACAAGAGATATAGGTTCCCAGAACACTAAACTGTCCAGTTCTGCTGACATCCAGATAATGTTTGTATCATGATGCACAAAATATTCCTTTGATGTTGCAAGAATGTTGACAGAACAGACTTTCTGAGTTCTTTAAAGGTTCCCAGAACGTGTAATTAGGTTGTGGAACAGTGTGGATACATTACAAGGTTCCCAGAACGTGTCATTAGGTTTTGGGAACAGTGTGGATACATTACAAGGTTCCCAGAACGTGTAATTAGGTTGTGGGAACCGTGTGGATACATTACAAGGTTCCCAGAACGTGGCATTAGGTTGTGGGAACTGTGTGGATACATTACAAGGTTCCCAGAACGTGTCATTAGGTTGTGGAACTGTGTGGATACATTACAAGGTTCCCAGAACGTGTCATTAGGTTGTGGGAACAGTGTGGGTACATTACAAGGTTCCCAGAACGTGTCATTAGGTTGTGGAACTGTGTGGATACATTACAAGGTTCCCAGAACATTCATTAGGTTGTGGAACTGTGTGGATACATTACAAGGTTCCCAGAACGTGTCATTAGGTTGTGGAACTGTGTGGATACATTACAAGGTTCCCAGAACGTGTCATTAAGTTGTGGATGTGAATACATTACAAGGTTCCCAGAACGTGTCATTAAGTTGTGGGAACAGTGTGGATACATTACAAGGTTCCCAGAACGTGTCATTAGGTTGTGGGAACAGTGTGGATACATTACAAGGTTCCCAGAACATTCATTAGGTTGTGGAACTGTGGATACATTACAAGGTTCCCAGAACATTCATTAGGTTGTGGGAACAGTGTGGGTACATTACAAGGTTCCCAAAACATTCATTAGGTTGTGGGAACAGTGTGGGTACATTACAAGGTTCCCAAAACATTCATTAGGTTGTGGGAACAGTGTGGGTACATTACAAGGTTCCCAAAAAACTAAATATGCTCAGTTATAATGACATTTATACAATGTTTAAATTAGGTTGCACCGAACATTCCGACAATGTTGCTTAATGTTCCACAATTTCCAAATAAGTCTGTTTTTATGACGTTCACGGGATAGTTGTTTTAGGATTAACATTATATTCCATTGATATTCACTCAGTATATATTTGACCTTGTCTTGGAGGTCCTCATTCCAGGTTTTACCACAACGTTCTGAACATGCACATTTATAACTCTTTGAAGCAGAATACAATAATACATCGTATTATTTCTTTGTACTCCCTGACGAAGGCCATGCAGCCGAAACGCGTCGGATTTTTAAAACTTTGTGGCTATTGAACATGCCATATAAATAAAGGCATTTTAATTAATTATATGAAGTGTACCTTGGTCCTCCTTTCTTTTTGATGACCAATTCACCCCTTTTACCAAAGAGCACCTTCTGTCTACCCAAATCTACTGATGTGGACCTTAGTAGCGCTTCCCTTCCTTCTTCTACATCCCATGATGCATCTCTCTGGATCGTATGGCATTTCACAACTGTATTGAAGGCCTATACAGTGTTTTCAAGCCAGGTCTTTTATCCTCTGCACCACCAGGGAGCTTCTCTTACAGCTTCTTTTCCCTGTATATATATATATATACAGTGGGGAGAACAAGTATTTATTTCATGCAATAAAATGCAAATTAATTACTTAAAAATCATACAATGTGATTTTCTGGATTTTTGTTTTAGATTCCGTCTCTCACAGTTGAAGTGTACCTATGATAAAAATTTACAGACCTCTACATGCTTTGTATGTAGGAAAACCTGCAAAATCGTCAGTGTATCAAATACTTGTTCTCCCCACTGTATATATATATAGTCATAGCAGTCTATCAGGAATTCCATGCTTCCTTTTTAACATTCTCAGACATATCTAAACATTTCAAAATAAAGCTCTGATATTCTGGACTCAAGGAGAATGTCTTTATTCCAGATGTATTAATCCAGTCAGAAATGTAGAATCTACACTAACTGTAAAATATAAACTTTACGTTAAAAATGTACTCTTCAACCTTATAAAATACACACCTGATATAATTCCTACTTTGAGATGCTTGATATGGTTCCCCTGTCTTGATATGGTTCCCCTGTCTTGATATGGTTCCTTTCTCTTGATATGGTTCCCCTGTCTTGATATGGTCCCCCTGTCTTGATATGGTCCCCTGTCTTGATATGGTCCCCCTGTCTTGATATGGTTCTCCCCTGTCTTGATATGGTTCCCCTGTCTTGATATGGTTCCCCTGTCTTGATATGGTCCCCTGTCTTGATATAGTTCCCCTGTCTTGATATGGTTCACCTGTCTTGATATGGTTCCTTTCTCTTGATGTGGTTCCCCTGTCTTGATATGGTCCCCCTGTCTTGATATGGTTCCCCTGTCTTGATATGGTTCCTTTCTCTTGATATGGTCCCCCTGTCTTGATATGGTTCCCCTGTCTTGATGTGGTTCCCCTGTCTTGATATAGTCCCTTTGTCTTGATATGGTTCCCCTGTCTTGATATGGTTCCCCTGTCTTGATATGGTTCCCCTGTCTTGATATGGTTCCTTTCTCTTGATATGGTCCCCCTGTCTTGATATGGTTCCCCTGTCTTGATGTGGTTCCCCTGTCTTGATATGGTTCCTTTCTCTTGATATGGTCCCCCTGTCTTGATATGGTTCCCCTGTCTTGATGTGGTTCCCCTGTCTTGATATGGTTCCTTTCTCTTGATATGGTCCCCCTGTCTTGATATGGTCCCCCTGTCTTGATATGGTTCCCCTGTCTTGATATGGTCCCCCTGTCTTGATATGGTCCCCCTGTCTTGATATGGTCCCCCTGTCTTGATATGGTTCCCCTGTCTTGATATGGTCCCCCTGTCTTGATATGGTCCCCCTGTCTTGATATGGTTCCCCTGTCTTGATGTGGTCCCCCTGTCTTGATATGGTTCCCCTGTCTTGATGTGGTCCCCCTGTCTTGATATGGTCCCCCTGTCTTGATATGGTCCCCCTGTCTTGATATGGTCCCCCTGTCTTGATATGGTCCCCTGTCTTGATATGGTCCCCCTGTCTTGATATGGTTCCCCTGTCTTGATATGGTTCCCCTGTCTTGATATGGTTCCCCTGTCTTGATATGGTCCCCTGTCTTGATATAGTTCCCCTGTCTTGATATGGTACACCTGTCTTGATATGGTTCCTTTCTCTTGATGTGGTTCCCCTGTCTTGATATGGTTCCTTTCTCTTGATATGGTCCCCCTGTCTTGATATGGTCCCCCTGTCTTGATATGGTTCCCCTGTCTTGATATGGTCCCCCTGTCTTGATATGGTCCCCCTGTCTTGATATGGTCCCCCTGTCTTGATATGGTTCCCCTGTCTTGATATGGTTCCCCTGTCTTGATATGGTTCCCCTGTCTTGATATGGTTCCTTTCTCTTGATATGGTTCCCCTGTCTTGATATGTTTCCTTTCTCTTGATATGGTCCCCCTGTCTTGATGTGGTTCCCGTGTCTTGATATGGTCCCCCTGTCTTGATGTGGTTCCCCTGTCTTGATATGGTCCCCCTGTCTTGATGTGGTTCACCTGTCTTGATATGGTTCCCCTGTCTTGATTTGGTTCCCCTGTCTTGATATGGTCCCCCTGTCTTGATATGGTCCCCCTGTCTTGATATGGTTCCCCTGTCTTGATATGGTTCCCCTGTCTTGATATGGTTCCCCTGTCTTGATATGGTTCCCCTGTCTTGATATGGTTCCCCTGTCTTGATATGTTTCACCTGTCTTATTTTTCATGATCTGAAAAGCAAAAGTGATCCTAGATCAGGACTCATAGTCTTGGATATTTTGTAAATATGTGTTCAGAAGTACCAAGCACCTCAAGAGGATGGGTGAGGTGATGGTGAATAGCCCAGTTACCAGTATATCACTGAGTTAGTTATGTCTGAGAAGGCTGAAAAGGAACCATGGAATTCCTGATTGACTATAAACTGGAAAAAGAAGATTGACAAGAGCTGGTGATGTAAAATACCTCGGGAACAACACTGTGCACGCCATGCACACGCACGTTTCCCATTATAAATCAGACAAGTCCTTAAACTGGGTGAATACGCATTAAAACTCTGCCCATCATTCATCTTTTATGGTGAAAATAACGCCTTTTTTTCCTGTATATTTTGGAAGTATTGGAATTAGGCCAAGACAGTATCTAAAGGAAGTATTGGAATTAGGCCAAGACAGTATCTAAAGGAAATATTGGAATTAGGCCAAGACAGTATCTAAAGGAAGGTTTGGAATTAGGCCAAGACAGTATCTAAAGGAAGGTTTGGAATTAGGCCAAGACAGTATCTAAAGGAAATATTGATGGGGAACTTGATCAAATGTCTCTGGAGGTGTTGGAAGAATGTTTTAAACCTTTACAGTGATATTTTCTGTATCTGACAGTTTCTGAAAGACAAAAACAATTGCAAATTGTTGTGGACCTGTAAACAGATCATTAGAATACAATCATGTTTTCATTCACTTTTTTCACAAAATATACTGCACTGTCTGTGAAGTCTGAAACATTGTCTACTCTGAATAAAATGGAAACTACAGTAGGGTTAATTACAGTGGTAGCCTACACCCTTCAATGTAAAGATCAACAGTCTGTTTACCTGTTAAGGACAACAAAGTCAAGGTATTGGAGTGGCCCTCACAAAGCCCTGACCTCAATCCGATGGAAAATATGTGGGCAGATCATAAATAGCGTGTGCGAGCAAGGAGGCCGACAAACCTGACTCAGTTACACCAGCTCTGTAAGGAGGAATGGGCCAAAATTCACTCAACTTATTGTGGGAAGCTTGTGGAAGGCTACCCGAAACATTTGACCCAAGTTAAACAATTTAAAGGCCATGCTACCAAATACTAATTTAGTGTATGTAAACTTCTGACCCACTGGGAATGTGATGAAAGAAATAAAAGCTGAATTAAATAATTCTCTCTACTATTATTCTGACATTTCACATTCTTAAAATAAAGTGGTGATCCTAACTGACCTAAGACAGGGAATTTTTACTAGGATAAAATGTCAGGAATTGTGAAAAACTGAGTTTAAATGTATTTGGCTAAGGTGTATGTAAACTTCCGACTTCAACTGTATATGTTGAAGAGGGTAGGGCTCAATCTGCATCCCTGTCTCATCCCACGGCCATGTGGAAAGAAACGTGTGTGTTATTTGCCAATTTTAACCTCACACTCATGCCAAATTCAGTCAAAAGATGTTTTGAAATCAGGAAGTTAGTAAAAGACTTTGCCTATGTTTTAGTTTGTATTTTTGTCAATTAGGGTGTGCAGGGTGAATGCGTGGTCTGTCTTGCTGTAGTTTAGGAAAAAAGCCTGTTTGACAGTTGCTCAGTACATTGTTTTCACTGTGGAAAATGTACGAGTCAGCAGAGTAGAATTACCTGCTCTCTCTCCCTCTTTTAATCTATCCCTCTATCTATCCATCTCTATCTATATCTCTCTCTCTCTCCCTCTTTCAATCTATCTATCTATCTATCTATCTATCTATCTCTCTCTCTCTCTCTCCCTCGTTCAATCTATCTATCTATCTCTCTCTCTCTCCTCCTCCTCTCTCTCTCTCTCTCTCTCTCTCTCTCTCTCTCTCTCTCTCCTCCTCCTCTCTCCCCATCTCTCTCTCTCCCTCTCTCTCTCTCTCTCTCTCTCTCTCTCTCTCTCTCCTCCTCCTCTCTCCCCATCTCTCTCTCTCCCTCTCTCTCTCTCTTCAAACAGAATGAATGAAGAGTGAAAGGAGGGCTGTATTGTTTTCAGTGTGCGGAGGGACTTTTTCTCTTGTTGGTGTCTTTTGGATTCTCACTGAGGTTTCTTATCAACAGGTGTGTGATGGATAAGCAGCAGCTGGAGGAGCATCATGTCACTGTCAAGCTGGGACACACAGATCTGTGGAAAGAGCGCTAGGATACTACTGACCGGGGAAAGTCTTACTTCTCTGATCAGGTAGGAATGGAGAATCTACATGTTCAGCACTTAACTTGAGTGAATATTAGCTCAACAACATTGTGTTGCTCCTGTACCTAAACATGAACAGTGCTGGCCCTTATTTCTGTTCAGATCAAACACTGGATGTGTTGACGTGAAGTGTTCAACAACACCTTGGTTAACATAATAGGACAAGTTATGAAGCAAAACCTCAGTCTTTGGCTTGACTTTAATCAAATGCTGTTTTAACCTGTCTAGGCTGAGGGTGCCGCTAGCGGCACTCCCCCCCCACCCCCACTGAAAAGGCAGAGCCGCGAAATTCAAAAAATATATATTTTTTTAAATATTTAACTTTCACACATTAAAGTCCAATACAGCTAATGAAAGACACAGATCTTGTGAATCCAGCCAACATGTCCGATTTTTAAAATGTTTTACAGGGAAGACACAATATGTAAAGATGTACATCTATTACCTAAAAAGACATTAGCATAATCCACCATCTTTTATTTGTCCACCAACACCAGTAGCTATCACCAATTCGGCTAAACTAAGATATTTATAGCCCCTAACCAAGAAAAAAACTCATCAGATGACAGTCTGATAACATATTTATGGTATGGGATAGGTTTTGTTAGAAAAATGTGCATATTTCAGGTAGATGGCATAGGTTACAATTGCACCCACCGTCACAAATGGACTAGAATAACTACATAGAGCAACGTGTTTACCTACTTACTAATCATCAAACATTTTGTAAAAATACACAGCATACACTAATCGAAAGACACAGATCCTGTGAATACAGACAATATTTCAGATTTTCTAAGTGTCTTACAGCGAAAACACAATAAATCGTTATATTAGCACAGCACAGGTGCAAACATTACCCCAGCATTAATTCTAGCCAAAGTGAGCGATAACGTCAACATCGCCAAAATATATTATTTTTTTCACTAACCTTCTCAGAATTCTTCAGATGACACCCCTGTAACATCACATTACAACATGCATATACAGTTTGTTCGAAAATGTGCATATTTAGCCACCAAAATCATGGTTAGACAATGGGGAAAGTAGCCCAGCTGGTGAGAAAATGTCCGTGCGCCATATTAGACAGTGATCTACTCGTATACATAAATACTCATAAACGTGACTAAAAAATATAGGGTGGACATCGATTGATAGACAATTTAATTCTTAATACAATCGCGGAATTACATTTTTTAAATTATCCTTACTTTTCAATACAGTTTGCGCCAAGCGAAGCTACGTCAAAAAACATGGCGTCCTAAGCCACTAACATTTTTCGACAGAAACACGATTTACATTAATAAAAATGTCCTACTTTGAGCTGTTCTTCCATCAGTATCTTGGGCAAAGGATCCTTTCTTGGGTCTAATCATCTTTTGGTGGAAAGCTGTCCTCTTGCCATGTGGAAATGCCAACTGCGTTCAGCATGAACTGGAAGCGTGCCCGGCGATTCACAGCGTTTCAGAAATAAATGTCCCAAAATCGCACTAAACGGATATAAATTGCTATAAAACGCTTTAAATTAACTACCTTATGATGTTTTTAACTCCTATAACGAGTCTTAACATGACCGGAGAAAGATTACTCCCAACACTAATGCTTGGAACAGGTGCGGGTCGGTGTCCTCCACGCGCGTGACGCACCAAGAAAAGACTTGCTAGCTACAGGGTTTTTTAAATTATAGTGCCTGTGAACGCGCAATCGACCCCATTCAAATCGTCATCACGTAAAGGCATCCAGGGGAAGACGTAAGCAGTGTCCGTATACTCATAGCAATAACAGTGGCCTTTTAACTGACTCCAGATCAGGGGCCAAAATTTCTGAAATCTGACTCCATGTCAGGGAAATTGCTGTAGAATGGGTTCTGTTCCACTTAGAGACAAAATTTCAACTCCTATAGAAACTACAGACTGTTTTCTATCCAATAATAATAATAATATGCATATTGTACGATCAAGAATTTTGTGGGAAGCCGTTTCAAAAATTACACGATTAGCATAAATAGTGACAACAGCGCCCCCAGCCTCAACAGGTTAATCTAGCCTAACTCTAACTTTCCTTTGAGGGTTTCTGGCTGCCTGTGTGATTACTGACAGATGGAGTCAAAGCCAGTTAAAGACATGTCGTTTCTAGGCAGTCAGAGGCTGAAGGTAGAGATGGTCTGTCTGTCTGTCTGTCTGTCTGTCTGTCTGTCTGTCTGTCGGCTGTGGATCTGACAGCTGCTGCCTAAGAATCCAAAATGTCACTCTCCTGCCAACTTTCTGTCATTATAGTGAGAAAAGCCAGAAACAACAAAGCCTGTAAAGGAAGTGTGAGAGATGATGAAGAGGATGGTCTGAGGTGACACAGGGTGATGTGTGTAGGTCAGCATGTGTGAGTAAGTTAGTCACCCTGTGTTGTCCAGCTATCACAGTGTCACACACAGCTTTCAGGCCCCCATAACCCCCCAACCATGTTCTTCATCATTTGACGAGTGAACTTTGACTGACCTGAGATGTTGAGGGAGGGAGGGAGAAGGAGAGAAGGAGAGAAGGAGAGAAGGAGAGAAGGAGAGCAACAGAGACACTTCACCCTCACAGTAACCTCTGTCACTCCCTTTTTATAACAGATACAGTAGTTGGTAGATAGTTAGATGTTAGTAGTTGTGCTTTCTCAATTAATTTCAATTCAATTCAAAGAGCTGGGAAAAATACAGCATGTTTACAAAACAAGTGAAATAGAAAAAAAGGAACAGTAAACATTAGAGTTTGTTTCAAATGTCATATTATATATATATATACGGTGGTGTAACGATGTGCAAATAGTTAAATTACAAAAGGGAAAATAAATAAACATAAATATGGGTTGTATTTACAATAGTCTTTGTTCTTCACTGGTTGTCCTTTTCTTGTGACAACAGGTCACACATCTTGCTGCTGTGATGGCACACTGTGGAATTTCACCCAGTAGATATGGGAGTTTATCATTATTGGCTTCGTTTTCTAATTCTTTGTGGATCTGTGTAATCTGAGGGAAATATGTGTCTCTAATATGGTCATACATTGGGCAGGAGGTTAGGAAGTGCAGCTCAGTTTCCACCTCATTTTGTGGGCAGTGTGCACATAGCCTGTCTTCTCTTGAGAGCCAGGTCTGCCTACGGCGGCCTTTCTCAAATCAAATCAAATCAAAATTGGTTACATACACATGGTTAATAAAATCTAATAAAATGGTATTGTTACATACATGTTAGCAGATGTTAATGTGAGTGTAGTGAAATGCTTGTGCTTCTAGTTCCGACCGTGCAGCAATATCTAACAAGGCATCTAACAATTTCACAGCAACTACCTAATATACACAAGTGTAAAGGAATGAATAAGAATATGTACATATAAATATATGGACGAGTGATGGCCGTGTGGCATAGGCAAGATGCAGTAGATGGTATAGAGTACAGTATATACATATGAGATGAGTAATGTAGGGTATGTAAACATTATATTAAGTGGCATTGTTTAAAGTGGCAAGTAAAACATTTTTTACATACATTTTCCATTATTAAAGTGACTGGAGTTGAGTCAGTATGTTGGCAGCAGCCACTCAATGTTAGTGATGGCTGTTTAACAGTCTGATGGCCTTGAGATAGAAGCTGTTTTTCAGTCTCTCGGTCCCTGCTTTGATGCACCTGTACTGACCTCGCCTTCTGGATGATAGCGGGGTGAACAGGAAGTGGCTCGGGTGGTTGTTGTCCTTGATGATCTTTATGGCCTTCCTGTGACATCGGGTGGTGTAGGTGTCCTGGAGGGCAGGTAGTTTGCCCCCGGTGATGCGTTGTGCAGACCTCACTACCCTCTGGAGAGCCTTACGGTTGTGGGCGGAGCAGTTGCTGTACCAGGCGGTGATACAGCCCGACAGGATGCTCTCGATTGTGCATCTTTAGAAGTTTGTGAGTGTTTTCAGTGACAAGATACATTTCTTCAGCCTCCTGAGGGTGAAGAGGCGCTGTTGCGCCTTCTTCACAACGCTGTCTGTGTGGGTGGACCATTTCAGTTTGTCCGTGATGTGTACACCGAGGAACTTAAAACTTTCCACCTTCTCCACTGCTGTCCCGTCGATGTGGATAGGGGGGTGCTCCCTCTGCTGTTTCCTGAAGTCCACAATCATCTCCTTTGTTTTGTTGACGTTGAGTGTGAGGTTATTTTCCTGACACCACACTCCGAGGGCCCTCACCTCCTCCCTGTAGGCCGTCTCGTCGTTGTTGGTAATCAAGCCTACCACTAGTGTCGTCTGCAAACTTGATGATTGAGTAAGAGGCGTGCGTGGCCACGCGGTCATGGGTGAACAGGGAGTACAGGAGGGGGCTGAGAACGCACCCTTGTGGGACCCCAGTGTTGAGGATCAGTGGGGTGGAGATGTTGTTTCCTACCTTCACCACCTGGGGGCGACCCGTCAGGAAGTCCAGGACCCAGTTGCACAAGGCAGGGTTGAGACCCAGGGCCTCCAGCTTAATGATGAGCTTGGAGGGTACTATGGTGTTAAATGCTGAGCTGTAGTCGATGAACAGCATTCTTACATAGGTATTCCTCTTGTCCAGATGGGTTAGGGCAGTGTGCAGTGTGATTGCGATTGCGTTGTCTGTGGACCTATTGGGGCGGTTAGCAAATTGGAGTGGGTATAGGGTGTCAGGTAGGGTGGAGGTGATATGGTCCTTGACTAGTCTCTCAAAGCACTTCATGATGACGGAAGTGAGTGCTACGGGGCGGTAGTCATTTAGCTCAGTTACCTTAGCTTTCTTGGGAACAGGAACAATGGTGGCCCTCTTGAAGCATGTGGGAACAGCAGACTGGGATAAGGATTGATTGAATGTGTCCGTAAACACACCAGCCAGCTGGTCTGCGCATGCTCTGAGGACGCAGCTAGAGATGCCGTCTGGCCGACAGCCTTGCGAGGGTTAACACGTTTAAATGTTTTACTCACCTCGGCTGCGGTGAAGGAGAGCCCGCAGGTTTTGGTAGCGGGCCGTGTCAGTGGCACTGTATTGTCCTCAAAGCGAGCAAAGAAGTTGCTTAGTTTGTCTGGGAGCAAGATGTTGGTGTTCACGACGGGACTGGTTTTCTTTTGTAATCCATGATTGACTGTAGACCCTGCCACATACGTCTTGTGTCTGAGCCGTTGAATTGTGACTCCACTCTGTCTCTGTACAGTCACGGCCAGGAAAAACATCAGGGACAGACTGATATTCTGCAAAAGAAACAGTGATTGGACTGCTGAGGACTCGGGTAAAGTCATTTTCTCTGATGAATCCCCTTTCCGATTGTTTGGGGCATCCGCAAAGAAGCTTGTCTGGAGAAGACAAGGTGAACGCTACCATCAGTCCTGTGTCATGCCAACAGTAAAGCACCCTGAGACCATTTATGTGTGGAGTTGCTTCTTTGCCAAGGGAGTGGGCTCACTCACAATTTTGCATTAGAACACAGCCATGAAATGCTTGTAATTATACTTCAGTTGGCATGGTCTAGTAACTAGTCTAACTGTCTGGTTGGTCTACTAACTAGTCTAACTGTCTGGTTCGGTTGGTTTAGTAACTAGTCTAACTGTCTGGTTGGCATGGTCTAGTAACTAGTCTAACTGTCTGGTTGGTATGATCTAGTAACTAGTCTAACTGTCTTGTTGGCATGGTGTAGTAACTAGTCTAACTGTCTGGTTGGGTTGACATGGTCTAGTAACTAGTCTAACTGTCTGGTTGGGTTGGCATGGTCTAGTAACTAGTCTAACTGTCTGGTTGGGTTGGTATAGTAACTAGTCTAACTGTCTGGTTGGCATGGTCTAGTAACTAGTCTAACTGTCTGGTTGGGTTGGCATGGTCTAGTAACTAGTCTAACTGTCTGGTTGGGTTGGCATGGTCTAGTAACTAGTCTAACTGTCTGGTTGGCATGGTCTAGTAACTAGTCTAACTGTCTGGTTGGCATGGTCTACTAACTAGTCTAACTGTCTGGTTGGCATGGTATAGTAACTAGTCTAAATGTCTGGTTGGGTTGGCATGGTCTACTAACTAGTCGAACTGTCTGGTTGGCATGGTCTAGTAACTAGTCTAACTGTCTGGTTGGCATGGTCTAGTAACTAGTCTAACTGTCTGGTTGGGTTGGCATGTTCTAGTAACTAGTCTAACTGTCTGGTTGGCATGGTCTAGTAACTAGTCTACCTGTCTGGTTGGCATGGTCTAGTAACTAGTCTAACTGTCTGGTTGGCATGGTCTAGTAACTAGTCTAACTGTCTGGTTGGGTTGGTCTAGTAACTAGTCTAACTGTCTGGTTGGCATGGTCTAGTAACTAGTCTAACTGTCTGGTTGGCATGGTCTAGTAAATAGTCTAACTGTCTGGTTGGCATGGTCTAGTAACTAGTCTAACTGTCTGGTTGGCATGGTCTATTAACTAGACTAACTGTCTGGTTGGCATGGTCTATTAACTTGACTAACTGTCTGGTTGGCATGGTCTAGTAACTAGTCTAACTGTCTGGTTGGCATGGTCTAGTAACTAGTCTAACTGTCTGGTTGGGTTGGCATGTTCTAGTAACTAGTCTAACTGTCTGGTTGGCATGGTCTGGTAACTAGTCTAACTGTCTGGTTGGCATGGTCTAGTAACTAGTCTAACTGTCTGGTTGGCATGGTCTAGTAACTAGTCTAACTGTCTGGTTGGATTGGTCTAGTAACTAGTCTAACTGTCTGGTTGGGTTGGCATGTTCTAGTAACTAGTCTAACTGTCTGGTTGGCATGGTCTAGTAACTAGTCTAACTGTCTGGTTGGGTTGGCATGATCTAGTAACTAGTCTAACTGTCTGGTTGGCATGGTCTAGTAACTAGTCTAACTGTCTGGTTGGCATGGTCTAGTAACTAGTCTAACTGTCTGGTTGGCATGGTCTAGTAACTAGTCTAACTGTCTGGTTGGCATGGTCTAGTAACTAGTCTAACTGTCTGGTTGGCATGGTCTAGTAACTAGTCTAACTGTCTGGTTGGCATGGTCTAGTAACTAGTCTAACTGTCTGGTTGGGTTGGTCTAGTAACTAGTCTAACTGTCTGGTTGGCATGGTCTAGTAACTAGTCTAACTGTCTGGTTGGCATGGTCTAGTAACTAGTCTAAATGTCTGGTTGGCATGGTCTAGTAACTAGTCTAACTGTCTGGATGGCATGGTCTAGTAACTAGTCTAACTGTCTGGTTGGCATGGTCTAGTAACTAGTCTAACTGTCTGGTTGGCATGGTCTAGTAACTAGTCTAACTGTCTGGTTGGATTGGTCTAGTAACTAGTCTAACTGTCTGGTTGGATTGGTCTAGTAACTAGTCTAACTGTCTGGTTGGCATGGTATAGTAACTAGTCTAACTGTCTGGTTGGATTGGTCTAGTAACTAGTCTAACTGTCCGGTTGGCATGGTATAGTAACTAGTCTAACTGTCTGGTTGGCATGGTCTAGTAACTAGTCTAACTGTCTTGTTGGCATGGTGTAGTAACTGGTCTAACTGTCTGGTTGGGCTGGCATGGTATAGTAACTAGTCTAACTGTCTTGTTGGCATGGTCTAGTAACTAGTCTAACTGTCTGGTTGGGCTGGCATGGTATAGTAACTAGTCTAACTGTCTTGTTGGCATGGTGTAGTAACTAGTCTAACTGTCTTGTTGGCATGGTGTAGTAACTAGTCTAACTGTCTGGTTGGCATGGTCTAGTAACTAGTCTAACTGTCTGGTTGGCATGGTCTATTAACTAGTCTAGCTGTCTGGTTGGCATGGTCTAGTAACTAGTCTAACTGTCTGGTTGGCATGGTCTAGTAACTAGTCTAACTGTCTGGTTGGGTTGGCATGGTTTAGTCACTAGTCTAACTGTCTGGTTGGGTTGGCATGGTCTAGTAACTAGTCTAACTGTCTGGTTGGATTGGCATGGTTTAGTCACTAGTCTAACTGTCTGGTTGGGTTGGCTTGGTCTACTAACTAGTCTAACTGTCTTGTTGGCATGGTCTAGTAACTAGTCTAACTGTCTGGTTGGCATGGTCTAGTAACCAGTCTAACTGTCTGGTTGGGTTGGCATGGTTTAGTCACTAGTCTAACTGTCTGGTTGGGTTGGCATAGTCTAGTAACTAGTCTAACTGTCTGGTTGGATTGGCATGGTATAGTAACTAGACTAACTGTCTGGTTGGGTTGGCATGGTATAGTAACTAGTCTAACTGTCTGGTTGGGTTGGCATGGTATAGTAACTAGTCTAGCTGTCTGGTTGGCATGGTATAGTAACTAGACTAACTGTCTGGTTGGGTTGGCATGGTCTAGTAACTAGTCTAACTGTCTGGTTGGCATGGTCTAGTAACTAGTCTAACTGTCTGGTTGGCATGGTCTAGTAACTAGTCTAACTGTCTGGTTGGGTTGGTCTAGTAACTAGTCTAACTGTCTGGTTGGCATGGTCTAGTAACTAGTCTAACTGTCTGGTTGGCATGGTCTAGTAACTAGTCTAACTGTCTGGTTGGCATGGTCTAGTAACTAGTCTAACTGTCTGGATGGCATGGTCTAGTAACTAGTCTAACTGTCTGGTTGGCATGGTCTAGTAACTAGTCTAACTGTCTGGTTTGCATGGTCTAGTAACTAGTCTAACTGTCTAGTTGGATTGGTCTAGTAACTAGTCTAACTGTCTGGTTGGATTGGTCTAGTAACTAGTCTAACTGTCTGGTTGGCATGGTATAGTAACTAGTCTAACTGTCTGGTTGGATTGGTCTAGTAACTAGTCTAACTGTCCGGTTGGCATGGTATAGTAACTAGTCTAACTGTCTGGTTGGCATGGTCTAGTAACTAGTCTAACTGTCTTGTTGGCATGGTGTAGTAACTGGTCTAACTGTCTGGTTGGGCTGGCATGGTATAGTAACTAGTCTAACTGTCTTGTTGGCATGGTCTAGTAACTAGTCTAACTGTCTGGTTGGGCTGGCATGGTATAGTAACTAGTCTAACTGTCTTGTTGGCATGGTGTAGTAACTAGTCTAACTGTCTTGTTGGCATGGTGTAGTAACTAGTCTAACTGTCTGGTTGGCATGGTGTAGTAACTAGTCTAACTGTCTGGTTGGCATGGTCTAGTAACTAGTCTAACTGTCTGGTTGGCATGGTCTAGTAACTAGTCTAACTGTCTGGTTGGGTTGGCATGGTTTAGTCACTAGTCTAACTGTCTGGTTGGGTTGGCATGGTCTAGTAACTAGTCTAACTGTCTGGTTGGATTGGCATGGTTTAGTCACTAGTCTAACTGTCTGGTTGGGTTGGCATGGTCTACTAACTAGTCTAACTGTCTTGTTGGCATGGTCTAGTAACTAGTCTAACTGTCTGTTTGGCATGGTCTAGTAACCAGTCTAACTGTCTGGTTGGATTGGCATGGTATAGTAACTAGACTAACTGTCTGGTTGGGTTGGCATGGTATAGTAACTAGTCTAACTGTCTGGTTGGGTTGGCATGGTATAGTAACTAGTCTAGCTGTCTGGTTGGCATGGTATAGTAACTAGACTAACTGTCTGGTTGGGTTGGCATGGTCTAGTAACTAGTCTAACTGTCTGGTTGGCATGGTATAGTAACTAGTCTAGCTGTCTGGTTGGCATGGTATAGTAACTAGACTAACTGTCTGGTTGGGTTGGCATGGTCTAGTAACTAGTCTAACTGTCTGGTTGGCATGGTATAGTAACTAGTCTAACTGTCTGGTTGGCATGGTATAGTAACTAGTCTAACTGTCTGGTTGGCTCGGTCTAGTAACTAGTCTAACTGTCTGGTTGGGTTGGCATGGTCTAGTAACTAGTCTAACTGTCTGGTTGGCATGGTATAGTAACTAGTCTAACTGTCTGGTTGGCATGGTATAGTAACTAGTCTAACTGTCTGGTTGGCATGGTCTAGTAACTAGTCTAACTGTCTGGTTGGCATGGTCTAGTAACTAGTCTAACTGTCTGGTTGGCATGGTATAGTAACTAGTCTAACTGTCTGGTTGGGTTAGTCTAGTGACGTGGGTGAAAAGATGTTTTTTATGCAACTTCTCCAGGGAATGCTTTGCAAGTGTTAAGAGTTTTAGCTGTATGACAGAGTTTTCATGAATTGTATCGTTTCTACGCCGTTTCTCTCTCTTCTAGAGCAGTGATCAGGACAGGAACAGGGCTTCTCTCTGGCCAAGAGGAGAGGAAGGAAGGACAGCTAGTGTCTGTGGAGAGGAAGGAGAGTGGCCCAGAGGAGAGGAAGGAAGGACAGCTAGTGTCTGTGGAGAGGAAGGAGAGTGTTCCAGAGGAGAGGAAGGAAGGACAGCTAGTGTCCGTGGAGAGGAAGGAGAGTGGCCAAGAGGAGAGGAAGAAAGGACAGCTAGTGTCTGTGGAGAGGAAGGAAGGACAGCTAGTGTCTGTGGAGAGTAAGGAGAGTGGCCAAGAGGAGAGGAAGGAAGGACAGCTAGTGTCCGTGGAGAGTAAGGAGAGTGTTCCAGAGGAGAGGAAGGAAGGACAGCTAGTGTCTGTGGAGAGGAAGGAGAGTGGCCAAGAGGAGAGGAAGGAAGGACAGCTAGTGTCTGTGGAGAGGAAGGAAGGACAGCTAGTGTCTGTGGAGAGGAAGGAAGGACAGCTAGTGTCCGTGGAGAGGAAGGAAGGACAGCTTCCCGTAACGTGAACAAACACTGACACGGAAGACAACCACCCACAAAACACAACAGAAAACAGGCTCCCTAAATATGGTTCCCAATCAGAGACAATGACTAACACCTGCCTCTGATTGAGAACCATATCAGGCCAAACGAGAAACCCAACATAGAAACACAAAACATAGATAAGCCACCCAACTCACGCCCTGACCACATTAAAACAACAAAAGAACTAGAGTCAGAACGTGACAGCAGCTCAGTTTCCACCTCATTTTGTGGGCAGTGTGCACATAGCCTGTCTTCTCTTGAGAGCCATGTCTGCCTACGGCGGCCTTTCTCAATAGCACACAACAACTGACACCCACGGAGCATCGTTACCCACAAAAGCCGCGGCCCTTGCAGAGCAAGGGGAACAACTACTTCAAGGTCTCAGAGCGAGTGACGTCACCGATTGAAACGCTATTAGCCGCTAACTAACCACCCGAGCCACTGCCTGTTCACCCCGCTATCATCCAGAAGGCAAGGTCAGTACAGGTGCATCAAAGCAGGGACCGAGAGACTGAAAAACAGCTTCTATCTCAAGGCCATCAGACTGTTAAACAGCCATCACTAACACTGAGTGGCTGCTGCCAACATACTGACTCAACTCCAGTCACTTTAATAATGAAACATTTATGTAATAAATGTATCACTAGTCACTTTAAACAATGCCACTTAATATAATGTTTACATACCCTACATTACTCATCTCATATGTACATACTGTACTCTATACCATCTACTGCATCTTGCCTATGCCACACGGCCATCACTCGTCCATATATTTATATGTACATATTCTTATTCATTCCTTTACACTTGTGTATATTAGGTAGTTGCTGTGAAATTGTTAGATGCCTTGTTAGATATTACTACATGGTCGGAACTAGAAGCACAAGCATTTCACTACACTCACATTAACATCTGCTATCCATGTGTATGTGACAATTAACATCTGCTAACCATGTGTATGTGAACAATAACATCTGCTAACCATGTGTATGTGACCATTAACATCTGCTAACCATGTGTATGTGACCAATAACATCTGCTAACCATGTGTATGTGACCAATAACATCTGCTAACCATGTGTATGTGACCAATAACATCTGCTAACCATGTGTATGTGACCAATAACATCTGCTAACCATGTGTATGTGACCAATAACATCTGCTAACCATGTGACCAATAACATCTGCTAACCATGTGTATGTGACCAATAACATCTGCTAACCATGTGTATGTGACCGTTAACATCTGCTAACCATGTGACCATTAACATCTGCTAACCATGTGACCAATAACATCTGATAACCATGTGACCAGTAACATCTGCTAACCATGTGACCAATAACATCTGCTAACCATGTGACCAATAACATCTGCTAACCATGTGTATGTGACCATTAACATCTGCTAACCATGTGTATGTGACCATTAACATCTGCTAAACATGTGTATGTGACCATTAACATCTGCTAACCATGTGACCAATAACATCTGCTAACCATGTGACCAATAACATCTGCTAACCATGTGACCAGTAACATCTGCTAACCATGTGACCAATAACATCTGCTAACCATGTGTATGTGACCAATAACATCTGCTAACCATGTGACCAATAACATCTGCTAACCATGTGACCAATAACATCTAATAACCATGTGTATGTGACAAATAACATCTGCTAACCATGTGACCAATAACATCTGCTAACCATGTGACCAATAACATCTGCTAACCATGTGTATGTGACCAATAACATCTGCTAACCATGTGACCAATAACATCTGCTAACCATGTGACCAATAACATCTAATAACCATGTGTATGTGACCAATAACATCTGCTAACCATGTGACCAATAACATCTGCTAACCATGTGTATGTGACCATTAACATCTGCTAACCATGTGTATGTGACCATTAACATCTGCTAACCATGTGACCAATAACATCTGCTAACCATGTGACCAATAACATCTGCTAACCATGTGACCAATAACATCTGCTATCCATGTGTATGTGACCAATAACATCTGCTAACCATGTGACCAATAACATCTGCTAACCATGTGTATGTGACCAGTAACATCTGCTAACCATGTGACCAATAAAATCTGCTAACCATGTGTATGTGACCAATAACATCTGCTAACCATGTGTATGTGACCAATAACATCTGCTAACCATGTGTATGTGACCAGTAACATCTGCTAACCATGTGACCAATAACATCTACTAACCATGTGTATGTGACCAATAACATCTGCTAACCATGTGACCAATAACATCTGCTAACCATGTGACCAATAACATCTGATAACCATGTGACCAATAACATCTGCTAACCATGTGACCAATAACATCTGCTAACCATGTGACCAATAACATCTGCTAACCATGTGTATGTGACCAATAACATCTGCTAACCATGTGTATGTGACCAATAACATCTGCTAACCATGTGTCCAATAACATCTGCTAACCATGTGACCAATAACATCTGCTAACCATGTGACCAATAACATCTGCTAACCATGTGACCAATAACATCTGCTAACCATGTGACCAATAACATCTGCTAACCATGTGACCAATAGCATCTGCTAACCGTGTGACCATTAACATCTGCTAACCATGTGTATGTGACCAATAACATCTGCTAACCATGTGTACGTGACCAATAACATCTGCTAACCATGTGTATGTGACCAATAACATCTACTAACCATGTGTGACCAATAACATCTGCTAACCATGTGTATGTGACCAATAACATCTGCTAACCATGTGTATATTACCAATAACATCTGCCAACCATGTGACCATTAACATCTGCTAACCATGTGACCAATAACATCTGCTAACCATGTGACCAATAACATCTGCTAACCATTTGTATGTGACCAATAACATCTGCTAACCATGTGTATGTGACCAGTAACATCTGCTAACCATGTGTATATTACCAATAACATCTGCTAACCATGTGACCATTAACATCTGCTAACCATGTGACCAACTAACATCTGCTAACCATGTGTATGTGACCATTAACATCTGCTAACCATGTGTATGTGACCATTAACATCTGCTAACCATGTGACCAATAACATCTGCTAACCATGTGACCAATAACATCTGCTAACCATGTGACCAATAACATCTGCTAACCATGTGACCAATAACATCTGCTAACCATGTGACCAATAACATCTGCTAACCATGTGACCAATAACATCTGCTAACCATGTGACCAATAACATCTGCTAACCATGTGACCAATAACATCTGCTAACCATGTGTATGTGACCATTAACATCTGCTAACCATGTGACCAATAACATCTGCTAACCATGTGACCAATAACATCTGCTAACCATGTGTATGTGAC
>NC_074665.1:0-75000 GCF_029448725.1 Salvelinus fontinalis | reverse complement strand
TCTGATTGGTTACTGAGAAGGAGGGGGGGGGGGGGGGCATTACACTGGAGCAGCCTTCCCTCTGATTGGTTACTGAGAAGGAGAGAGGGGGGGGGACATTACACTGGAGCAGCCTTCACTCTGACTGGTTACTGAGGAGGAGAGGGGGGGGGGACATTACACTGGAGCAGCCTTCACTCTGACTGGTTACTGAGAAGGAGGGGGGGGGGGGAACATTACACTGGAGCAGCCTTCACTCTGATTGGTTACTGAGAAGGAGAGAGGGGGGGTGGGGCATTACACTGGAGCAGCCTTCACTCTGATTGGTTACTGAGAAGGAGGGGGGGGGGGAACATTACACTGGAGCAGCCTTCACTCTGATTGGTTACTGAGAAGGAGGGGGGGGGGGGGGCATTACACTGGAGCAGCCTTCACTCTGATTGGTTACTGAGAAGGAGAGAGGGGGGGTGGGGCATTACACTGGAGCAGCCTTCACTCTGATTGGTTACTGAGAAGGAGAGGGGGGGGGGGACATTACACTGGAGCAGCCTTCACTCTGATTGGTTACTGAGAATGAGAGGAGGGGGGGGGGGGGGCATTACACTGGAGCAGCCTTCACTCTGATTGGTTACTGAGGAGGAGAGGGGGGGGGGGACATTACACTGGAGCAGCCTTCACTCTGACTGGTTACTGAGGGGGGGGGGCATTACACTGGAGCAGCCTTCACTCTGACTGGTTACTGAGAAGGAGAGGGGGGGGGGGGCATTACACTGGAGCAGCCTTCACTCTGACTGGTTACTGAGAAGGAGAGGGGGGGGGACATTACACTGGAGCAGCCTTCACTCTGACTGGTTACTGATAAGGAGAGGGGGGGGGACATTACACTGGAGCAGCCTTCACTCTGACTGGTTACTGAGAAGGAGAGGGGGGGGACATTACACTGGAACAGCCTTCACTCTGACTGGTTACTGAGAAGGAGAGGGGGGGGGGGGGGCATTACAGGTTGGAGTGACCCTGTATGACCTGGCTGGGGATGAAACAGGTTGGAGGGACCCTTTATGACCTGGCTGGGGATGAAACAGGTTGGAGTGACCCTTTATGACCTGGCTGGGGATGAAACAGGTTGGAGGGACCCTTTATGACCTGGCTGGGGATGAAACAGGTTGGAGGGACCCTTTATGACCTGGCTGGGGATGAAACAGGTTGGAGTGACCCTTTATGACCTGGCTGGGGATGAAACAGGTTGGAGGGACCCTTTATGACCTGGCTGGGGATGAAACAGGTTGGAGGGACCCTTTATGACCTGGCTGGGGATGAAACAGGTTGGAGTGACCCTTTATGACCTGGCTGGGGATGAAACAGGTTGGAGTGACCCTTTATGACCTGGCTGGGGATGAAACAGGTTGGAGTGACCCTGTATGACCTGGCTGGGGATGAAACAGGTTGGAGTGACCCTGTATGACCTGGCTGGGGATGAAACAGGTTGGAGTGACCCTGTATGACCAGGCTGGGGAAGAAACAGGTTGGAGTGACCCTGTATGACCTGGCTGGGGATGAAACAGGTTGGAGTGACCCTTTATGACCTGGCTGGGGATGAAACAGGTTGGATTGACCCTGTATGACCTGGCTGGGGATGAAACAGGTTGGAGTGACCCTTTATGACCTGGCTGGGGATGAAACAGGTTGGAGTGACCCTTTATGACCTGGCTGGGGATGAAACAGGTTGGAGTGACCCTGTATGACCTGGCTGGGGATGAAACAGGTTGGAGTGACCCTGTATGACCTGGCTGGGGATGAAACAGGTTGGACTGACCCTGTATGACCTGGCTGGGGATGAAACAGGTTGGAGTGACCCTGTATGACCTGGCTGGGGATGAAACAGGTTGGAGTGACCCTGTATGACCTGGCTGGGGATGAAACAGGTTGGAGTGACCCTGTATGACCTGGCTGGGGATGAAACAGGTTGGAGTGACCCGGTATGACCTGGCTGGGGATGAAACAGGTTGGAGTGACCCTTTATGACCTGGCTGGGAATGAAACAGGTTGGAGTGACCCTGTATGACCTTTCTGGGGATGAAACAGGTTGGAGTGACCCTGTATGACCTGGCTGGGGATGAAACAGGTTGGAGTGACCCTTTATGACCTGGCTGGGGATGAAACAGGTTGGAGTGACCCGGTATGACCTGGCTGGGGATGAAACAGGTTGGAGTGACCCGGTATGACCTGGCTGGGGATGAAACAGGTTGGAGTGACCCGGTATGACCTGGCTGGGGATGAAACAGGTTGGAGTGACCCTGTATGACCTGGCTGGGGATGAAACAGGTTGGAGGGACCCTGTATGACCTGGCTGGGGATGAAACAGGTTGGAGTGACCCTGTATGACCTGGCTGGGGATGAAACAGGTTGGAGGGACCCTGTATGACCTGGCTGGGGATGAAACAGGTTGGATTGACCCTGTATGACCTGGCTGGGGATGATACCACTGAGGATCACTTGGTATCAGCTTCATGACACTTCCTCAGAGTATAACGCTGTGATCGAAGCTCCTGAGTTATGAATGACTTCATCTGCGGTCAGTTAATTGTGGTCACTTGTAGCTGTGGCAACGTCACACAGGACAGGCTAAAGTAGGGTAAAACATGACTTACGGGCAGAAGCTACTCCCATGTGAGATGTGAACCCTTTTTGAATCATAGAGTTGTCTGTGTGTTTGTGGTGTGATCGTGGTCCGTGACAACAATCAGCTTTTATTAGATCTGTGAGAGCACCACATGTCAGAGAGGAAGAGAGAGCTGGGTTCTGTATGTTAGTGGAGGTCTGAATGACTCGCTAAGAGGCAGCTTTTAGAGGACTGCTCAGTTCTCTACATCTCTGACAGGGAGATGCCCCGCTGAGTCCAAACCCAATCTGTAGAGCTCTAATCTGCGCATGCTGGACAGTCCTTTTTCACTGTCCTGACAGCATATTCATATATTTTACAGTGACATCAAAGTATATATTAATATCAGGCTCAGGCTTTAATCAGGCCACGATGTCACTGGATTATTTTAGTACCAGAAGAAACCTCTGTACCCTTGTCTGATAGATAACAGGGAGAAAAACCAACATGGAGGGAGAGAGGGAGGGATAGAGGGAGGGAGAGAAAGGCTGGGAGAGAGAGGGAGACCTAATTCCTCACTGTAGTAATGAGGTCTCGCTCCTTCTTTTTCCATTTCCCCCTCTCTCTCTCTCCTCTCTCCTCTCTCCGTCTCTCTCTCTCCGTCTCTCTCTCTCTCTCTCCGTCTCTCTCTCTCTCTCTCCGTCTCTCTCTCTCTCTCCGTCTCTCTCTCTCTCTCCGTCTCTCTCTCTCTCTCCGTCTCTCTCTCTCTCTCTCTCCGTCTCTCTCTTTCTCCGTCTCTCTCCGTCTCTCTCTCCGTCTCTCTCTCCGTCTCTCTCTCTCTCCGTCTCTCTCTCTCTCCGTCTCTCTCTCTCTCCGTCTCTCTCTCTCTCCGTCTCTCTCTCTCTCCGTCTCTCTCTCTCTCCGTCTCTCTCTCTCTCTCTCTCTCCGTCTCTCTCCGTCTCTCTCTCCGTCTCTCTCTGTCTCTCTCTCTCTCTCTCTCTCTCTCTCTCTCTCTCTCTCTCTCTCTCTCTCTCTCTCTCTCTGTCTCTCTCTCTCTCTCTCTCTCTCTCTCTCTCTCTCTCTCTCTCTCTCTCTCTCTCTCTCTCTCTCTCTCTCCCTCTCTCTCTCTCTCTCTCTCTCTCTCTCTCTCTCCTTAGAGACCATTCAGTCAGAGAGAACAGTCTCCACCAGATCAATATCAAAAGTAAAAGTATAATTCCTTATTCCAGTTATATCTGTTCTTTGCCTGAAAACAAATGGCATTATATATAAAGTATATAATTCCTTTCAAATGTAATATATTAAGCAAAACAGACGGCACCATTTCCTTGTTTTTAACATTTACAGACATTATTTACAGATAGCCAGGGGAACACTCCAAAACTCAGACATTATTTACAGATAGCCAGGGGAACACTCCAACACTCCGACATCATTACAGAGAGCCAGGGGAACACTCCAACACTCAGACATCATTACAGATAGCCAGGGACACACTCCAACACTCAGACATCATTACAGATAGCCAGGGGAACACTCCAAAACTCAGACATTATTTACAGATAGCCAGGGGAACACTCCAACACTCAGACATTATTTACAGATAGCCAGGGGAACACTCCAACACTCAGACATCATTTACAGATAGCCAGGGGAACACTCCAACACTCAGACATCATTACAGATAGCCAGGGGAACACTCCAACACTCAGACATCATTACAGATAGCCAGGGGAACACTCCAAAACTCAGACATTATTTACAGATAGCCAGGGGAACACTCCAACACTCAGACATTATTTACAGATAACCAGGGGAACACTCCAACACTCAGACATCATTTACAGATAGCCAGGGGAACACTCCAACACTCAGACATCATTACAGATAGCCAGGGGAACACTCCAACACTCAGACATCATTACAGATAGCCAGGGGAACACTCCAACACTCAGACATCATTACAGATAGCCAGGGGAACACTCCAACACTCAGACATTATTTACAGATAGCCAGGGGAACACTCCAAAACTCAGACATTATTTACAGATAGCCAGGGGAACACTCCAACACTCCGACATCATTACAGAGAGCCAGGGGAACACTCCAACACTCCGACATCATTACAGATAGCCAGGGGAACACTCCAAAACTCAGACATTATTTACAGATAGCCAGGGGAACACTCCAACACTCAGACATTATTTACAGATAGCCAGGGGAACACTCCAACACTCAGACATCATTTACAGATAGCCAGGGGAACACTCCAACACTCAGACATCATTACAGATAGCCAGGGGAACACTCCAACACTCAGACATCATTACAGATAGCCAGGGGAACACTCCAAAACTCAGACATTATTTACAGATAGCCAGGGGAACACTCCAACACTCAGACATTATTTACAGATAACCAGGGGAACACTCCAACACTCAGACATCATTTACAGATAGCCAGGGGAACACTCCAACACTCAGACATCATTACAGATAGCCAGGGGAACACTCCAACACTCAGACATCATTACAGATAGCCAGGGGAACACTCCAACACTCAGACATCATTACAGATAGCCAGGGGAACACTCCAACACTCAGACATTATTTACAGATAGCCAGGGGAACACTCCAACACTCAGACATTATTTACAGATAGCCAGGGGAACACTCCAACACTCAGACATCATTTACAGATAGCCAGGGGCACACTCCAACACTCAGACATCATTACAGATAGCCAGGGGAACACTCCAACACTCAGACATCATTACAGATAGCCAGGGGAACACTCCAACACTCAGACATCATTACAGATAGCCAGGGGAACACTCCAACACTCAGACATCATTACAGAAAGCTAGGGGAACACTCCAACACTCAGACATCATTACAGATAGCCAGGGGAACACTCCAACACTCAGACATCATTACAGATAGCCAGGGGAACACTCCAACACTCAGACATCATTACAGATAGCCAGGGGAACAGTCCAACACTCAGACATCATTACAGATAGCCATAGACACACTCCAACAATCAGACATCATTTACAGATAGCCAGGGGAACACTCCAACACTCAGACATTATTACAGATAGCCAGGGGAACACTCCAACACTCAGACATCATTACAGATAGCCAGGGGCTCCAACACTCAGACATCATTACAGATAGCCAGGGGAACACTTCAACACACAGACATTATTTACAGATAGCCAGGGGCTCCAACACTCAGACATCATTACAGATAGCCAGGGGCTCCAACACTCAGACATTATTTACAGATAGCCAAGGGCTCCTCTAACACTCAGACATTATTTACAGATAGCCAAGGGCTCCTCTAACACTCAGACATTATTTACAGATAGCCAAGGGCTCCTCTAACACTGAGACATTATTTACAGATAGCCAGGGGAACACTCCAACACTCAGACATCATTTACAGATAGTCAGGGGGACACTCCAACACTCAGACATCATTACAGATAGCCAGGGGCACACTTCAACACTCAGACATCATTTACAGATAGCCAGGGGAACACTCCAACACTCAGATATCATTACAGATAGCCAGGGGAACACTCCAACACTCAGACATCATTACAGATAGCCAGGGGCACACTACAACACTCAGACATCATTTACAGATAGTCAGGGGGACACTCCAACACTCAGACATCATTACAGATAGCCAGGGGAACACTCCAACACTCAGACATTATTTACAGATAGCCAGGGGAACACTCCAACACTCAGACATAATTTACAGATAGCCAGAGATGTTCTCTGTTTAGTGAGTCCACCAGACCAGAGGCAGTAGTGATGACCATGTATTCTCTGTTTAGTGAGTCCACCAGACCAGAGGCAGTAGTGATGACCATGTATTCTCTGTTTAGTGAGTCCACCAGACCAGAGGCAGTAGTGATGACCATGTGTTCTCTGTTTAGTGAGTCCACCAGACCAGAGGCAGTAGAGATGACCATGTGTTCTCTGTTTAGTGAGTCCACCAGACCAGAGGCAGTATAGATGACCATGTATTCTCTGTTTAGTGAGTCCGCCAGACCAGAGGCAGTAGGGATGACCATGTGTTCTCTGTTTAGTGAGTCCTCCAGACCAGAGGCAGTAGTGATGACCATGTGTTCTCTGTTTAGTGAGTCCACCAGACCAGAGGCAGTAGTGATGACCATGTATTCTCTGTTTAGTGAGTCCACCAGACCAGAGGCAGTAGGGATGACCATGTGTTCTCTGTATAGTGAGTCCACCAGACCAGAGGCAGTAGTGATGACCATGTGTTCTCTGTTTAGTGAGTCCACCAGACCAGAGGCAGTAGGGATGACCATGTGTTCTCTGTTTAGTGAGTCCACCAGACCAGAGGCAGTAGTGATGACCAGGGATGTTCTCTGTTTAGTGAGTCCACCAGACCAGAGGCAGTAGTGATGACCATGTGTTCTGTTTAGTGAGTCCACCAGACCAGAGGGAGTAGAGATGACCATGTGTTCTCTGTTTAGTGAGTCCTCCAGACCAGAGGCAGTAGTGATGACCATGTATTCTCTGTTTAGTGAGTCCTCCAGACCAGAGGCAGTAGAGTTGACCATGTGTTCTCTGTTTAGTGAGTCCACCAGACCAGAGGCAGTAGGGATGACCATGTGTTCTGTTTAGTGAGTCCACCAGACCAGAGGCAGTAGTGATGTTCTCTGTTTAGTGAGTCCTCCAGACCAGAGGCAGTAGAGATGACCATGTGTTCTCTGTTTAGTGAGTCCTCCAGACCAGAGGCAGTAGGGATGACCATGTATTCTGTTTAGTGAGTCCACCAGACCAGAGGCAGTAGTGATGACCATGTATTCTGTTTAGTGAGTCCACCAGACCAGAGGCAGTAGTGATGACCATGTGTTCTGTTTAGTGAGTCCACCAGACCAGAGGCAGTAGTGGTGACCATGTGTTCTCTGTTTAGTGAGTCCACCAGACCAGAGGCAGTAGGGATGACCATGTGTTCTCTGTTTAGTGAGTCCTCCAGACCAGAGGCAATAGTGATGACCATGTATTCTCTGTTTAGTGAGTCCACCAGACCAGAGGCAGTAGGGATGTTCTCTGTTTAGTGAGTCCACCAGACCAGAGGCAGTAGAGATGACCATGTGTTCTCTGTTTAGTGAGTCCACCAGACCAGAGGCAGTAGTGATGACCATGTATTCTCTGTTTAGTGAGTCCACCAGATCAGAGGCAGTAGGGATGACCATGTGTTCTCTGTTTAGTGAGTCCACCAGACCAGAGGCAGTAGGGATGACCATGTGTTCTCTGTTTAGTGAGTCCACCAGACCAGAGGCAGTATTGATGACCATGTGTTCTGTTTAGTGAGTCCACCAGACCAGAGGCAGTAGTGATGACCATGTGTTCTCTGTTTAGTGAGTCCACCAGACCAGAGGCAGTATAGATGACCATGTGTTCTCTGTTTAGTGAGTCCACCAGACCAGAGGCAGTAGTGATGACCATGTGTTCTCTGTTTAGTGAGTCCACCAGACCAGAGGCAGTAGTGATGTTCTCTGTTTAGTGAGTCCACCAGACCAGAGGCAGTAGTGATGACCATGTGTTCTCTGTTTAGTGAGTCCTCCAGACCAGAGGCAGTAGAGATGACCATGTGTTCTCTGTTTAGTGAGTCCACCAGACCAGAGGCAGTAGTGATGATCATGTGTTCTCTGTTTAGTGAGTCCTCCAGACCAGAGGCAGTAGAGATGACCATGTGTTCTCTGTTTAGTGAGTCCACCAGACCAGAGGCAGTATTGATGACCATGTGTTCTCTGTTTAGTGAGTCCACCAGACCAGAGGCAGTAGGGATGACCATGTGTTCTCTGTTTAGTGAGTCCACCAGACCAGAGGCAGTAGGGATGACCATGTATTCTCTGTTTAGTGAGTCCACCAGACCAGAGGCAGTATTGATGACCATGTGTTCTCTGTTTAGTGAGTCCACCAGATCAGAGGAAGTAGTGATGACCATGTGTTCTCTGTTTAGTGAGTCCACCAGACCAGAGGCAGTAGTGATGACCATGTGTTCTGTTTAGTGAGTCCACCAGACCAGAAGTAGTAGAGATGACCAGGGATGTTCTCTGTTTAGTGAGTCCTCCAGACCAGAGGCAGTAGGGATGACCATGTATTCTCTGTTTAGTGAGTCCTCCAGACCAGAGGCAGTAGGGATGTTCTCTGTTTAGTGAGTCCTCCAGACCAGAGGCAGTATTGATGACCATGTGTTCTGTTTAGTGAGTCCACCAGACCAGAGGCAGTAGGGATAACCATGTGTTCTCTGTTTAGTGAGTCCACCAGATCAGAGGCAGTAGTGATGACCATGTGTTCTCTGTTTAGTGAGTCCACCAGATCAGAGGCAGTAGAGATGTCCATGTGTTCTCTGTTTAGTGAGTCCACCAGACCAGAGGCAGTAGGGATGACCATGTATTCTCTGTTTAGTGAGTCCACCAGACCAGAGGCAGTAGGGATGACCAGGGATGTTCTCTGTTTAGTGAGTCCACCAGACCAGAGGCAGTAGAGATGACCATGTATTCTCTGTTTAGTGAGTCCACCAGACCAGAGGCAGTAGTGATGACCATGTGTTCTCTGTTTAGTGAGTCCTCCAGACCAGAGGCAGTAGTGATGACCATGTATTCTCTGTTTAGTGAGTCCACCAGATCAGAGGCAGTAGGGATGACCATGTGTTCTCTGTTTAGTGAGTCCACCAGACCAGAGGCAGTAGGGATGACCATGTGTTCTCTGTTTAGTGAGTCCACCAGACCAGAGGCAGTATTGATGACCATGTGTTCTGTTTAGTGAGTCCACCAGACCAGAGGCAGTAGTGATGACCATGTGTTCTCTGTTTAGTGAGTCCACCAGACCAGAGGCAGTATAGATGACCATGTGTTCTCTGTTTAGTGAGTCCACCAGACCAGAGGCAGTAGTGATGACCATGTGTTCTCTGTTTAGTGAGTCTCCCAGACCAGAGGCAGTAGTGATGTTCTCTGTTTAGTGAGTCCACCAGACCAGAGGCAGTAGTGATGACCATGTGTTCTCTGTTTAGTGAGTCCTCCAGACCAGAGGCAGTAGAGATGACCATGTGTTCTCTGTTTAGTGAGTCCACCAGACCAGAGGCAGTAGTGATGACCATGTGTTCTCTGTTTAGTGAGTCCTCCAGACCAGAGGCAGTAGAGATGACCATGTGTTCTCTGTTTAGTGAGTCCACCAGACCAGAGGCAGTATTGATGACCATGTGTTCTCTGTTTAGTGAGTCCACCAGACCAGAGGCAGTAGGGATGACCATGTGTTCTCTGTTTAGTGAGTCCACCAGACCAGAGGCAGTAGGGATGACCATGTATTCTCTGTTTAGTGAGTCCACCAGACCAGAGGCAGTAGAGATGACCATGTGTTCTCTGTTTAGTGAGTCCACCAGACCAGAGGCAGTAGAGATGACCATGTGTTCTCTGTTTAGTGAGTCCGCCAGACCAGAGGCAGTATTGATGACCATGTGTTCTCTGTTTAGTGAGTCCACCAGACCAGAGGCAGTAGTGATGACCATGTGTTCTGTTTAGTGAGTCCACCAGACCAGAAGTAGTAGAGATGACCAGGGATGTTCTCTGTTTAGTGAGTCCTCCAGACCAGAGGCAGTAGGGATGACCATGTATTCTCTGTTTAGTGAGTCCTCCAGACCAGAGGCAGTAGGGATGTTCTCTGTTTAGTGAGTCCTCCAGACCAGAGGCAGTATTGATGACCATGTGTTCTGTTTAGTGAGTCCACCAGACCAGAGGCAGTAGGGATAACCATGTGTTCTCTGTTTAGTGAGTCCACCAGATCAGAGGCAGTAGTGATGACCATGTGTTCTCTGTTTAGTGAGTCCACCAGATCAGAGGCAGTAGAGATGTCCATGTGTTCTCTGTTTAGTGAGTCCACCAGACCAGAGGCAGTAGGGATGACCATGTATTCTCTGTTTAGTGAGTCCACCAGACCAGAGGCAGTAGGGATGACCAGGGATGTTCTCTGTTTAGTGAGTCCACCAGACCAGAGGCAGTAGAGATGACCATGTATTCTCTGTTTAGTGAGTCCACCAGACCAGAGGCAGTAGTGATGACCATGTGTTCTCTGTTTAGTGAGTCCACCAGACCAGAGGCAGTAGTGATGACCAGGGATGTTCTCTGTTTAGTGAGTCCACCAAACCAGAGGCAGTAGTGATGACCATGTGTTCTCTGTTTAGTGAGTCCACCAGACCAGAGGCAGTAGAGATGACCATGTGTTCTCTGTTTAGTGAGTCCACCAGACCAGAGGCAGTAGTGATGACCATGTGTTCTCTGTTTAGTGAGTCCTCCAGACCAGAGGCAGTAGTGATGACCATGTATTCTCTGTTTAGTGAGTCCTCCAGACCAGAGGCAGTATTGATGACCATGTGTTCTGTTTAGTGAGTCCACCAGACCAGAGGCAGTAGGGATAACCATGTGTTCTCTGTTTAGTGAGTCCACCAGATCAGAGGCAGTAGTGATGACCATGTGTTCTCTGTTTAGTGAGTCCACCAGATCAGAGGCAGTAGAGATGTCCATGTGTTCTCTGTTTAGTGAGTCCACCAGACCAGAGGCAGTAGGGATGACCATGTATTCTCTGTTTAGTGAGTCCACCAGACCAGAGGCAGTAGGGATGACCAGGGATGTTCTCTGTTTAGTGAGTCCACCAGACCAGAGGCAGTAGAGATGACCATGTATTCTCTGTTTAGTGAGTCCACCAGACCAGAGGCAGTAGTGATGACCATGTGTTCTCTGTTTAGTGAGTCCACCAGACCAGAGGCAGTAGTGATGACCAGGGATGTTCTCTGTTTAGTGAGTCCACCAAACCAGAGGCAGTAGTGATGACCATGTGTTCTCTGTTTAGTGAGTCCACCAGACCAGAGGCAGTAGAGATGACCATGTGTTCTCTGTTTAGTGAGTCCACCAGACCAGAGAAAGTAGTGATGACCATGTGTTCTCTGTTTAGTGAGTCCTCCAGACCAGAGGCAGTAGTGATGACCATGTATTCTCTGTTTAGTGAGTCCGCCAGACCAGAGGCAGTAGAGATGACCATGTGTTCTCTGTTTAGTGAGTCCTCCAGACCAGAAGCAGTATAGATGACCATGTGTTCTCTGTTTAGTGAGTCCACCAGACCAGAGGCAGTAGTGATGACCATGTGTTCTCTGTTTAGTGAGTCCACCAGACCAGAGGCAGTAGTGATGACCAGGGATGTTCTCTGTTTAGTGAGTCCACCAGATCAGAGGCAGTAGGGATGACCATGTGTTCTCTGTTTAGTGAGTCCACCAGACCAGAGGCAGTAGTGATGACCATGTATTCTCTGTTTAGTGAGTCCACCAGACACGAGGCAGTAGAGATGACCATGTGTTCTCTGTTTAGTG
This sequence comes from Salvelinus fontinalis, assembly GCF_029448725.1. NCBI lineage: Eukaryota > Metazoa > Chordata > Actinopteri > Salmoniformes > Salmonidae > Salvelinus > Salvelinus fontinalis. The sequence continues at coordinate 63,014 of NC_074665.1, read as the reverse complement.
AGTCCGCCAGACCAGAGGCAGTAGTGATGACCATGTGTTCTCTGTTTAGTGAGTCCACCAGACCAGAGGCAGTAGTGATGACCATGTGTTCTCTGTTTAGTGAGTCCACCAGACCAGAGGCAGTAGTGATGACCATGTGTTCTCTGTTTAGTGAGTCCTCCAGACCAGAGGCAGTAGTGATGACCATGTGCTCTGTTTAGTGAGTCCACCAGACCAGAGGCAGTAGTGATGACCATGTATTCTCTGTTTAGTGTGTCCTCCAGATCAGAGGCAGTAGTGATGACCATGTGTTCTCTGTTTAGTGAGTCCACCAGACCAGAGGCAGTAGTGATGTTCTCTGTTTAGTGAGTCCACCAGACCAGAGGCAGTAGTGATGACCATGTGTTCTCTGTTTAGTGAGTCCACCAGACCAGAGGCAGTAGTGATGACCATGTATTCTCTGTTTAGTGAGTCCACCAGACCAGAGGCAGTAGTGATGACCATGTGTTCTCTGTTTAGTGAGTCCACCAGACCAGAGGCAGTAGGGATGACCATGTGTTCTCTGTTTAGTGAGTCCACCAGACCAGAGGCAGTAGTGATGACCATGTATTCTCTGTTTAGTGAGTCCACCAGACCAGAGGCAGTATTGATGACCATGTGTTCTCTGTTTAGTGAGTCCACCAGACCAGAGGCAGTATTGATGACCATGTGTTCTCTGTTTAGTGAGTCCACCAGACCAGAGGCAGTAGAGATGACCATGTGTTCTCTGTTTAGTGAGTCCACCAGACCAGAGGCAGTATTGATGACCATGTGTTCTCTGTTTAGTGAGTCCACCAGACCAGAGGCAGAATTGATGACCATGTATTCTCTGTTTAGTGAGTCCACCAGACCAGAGGCAGTAGTGATGACCATGTGTTCTCTGTTTAGTGAGTCCACCAGACCAGAGGCAGTAGAGATGACCATGTTTTCTCTGTTTAGTGAGTCCACCAGACCAGAGGCAGTAGTGATGACCATGTGTTCTCTGTTTAGTGAGTCCACCAGACCAGAGGCAGTATTGATGACCATGTATTCTCTGTTTAGTGAGTCCACCAGATCAGAGACAGTAGGGATGTTCTCTGTTTAGTGAGTCCACCAGACCAGAGGCAGTATAGATGACCATGTGTTCTCTGTTTAGTGAGTCCACCAGACCAGAGGCAGTAGTGATGACCATGTGTTCTCTGTTTAGTGAGTCTCCCAGACCAGAGGCAGTAGTGATGTTCTCTGTTTAGTGAGTCCACCAGACCAGAGGCAGTAGTGATGACCATGTGTTCTCTGTTTAGTGAGTCCTCCAGACCAGAGGCAGTAGAGATGACCATGTGTTCTCTGTTTAGTGAGTCCACCAGACCAGAGGCAGTAGTGATGACCATGTGTTCTCTGTTTAGTGAGTCCTCCAGACCAGAGGCAGTAGAGATGACCATGTGTTCTCTGTTTAGTGAGTCCACCAGACCAGAGGCAGTATTGATGACCATGTGTTCTCTGTTTAGTGAGTCCACCAGACCAGAGGCAGTAGGGATGACCATGTGTTCTCTGTTTAGTGAGTCCACCAGACCAGAGGCAGTAGGGATGACCATGTATTCTCTGTTTAGTGAGTCCACCAGACCAGAGGCAGTAGAGATGACCATGTGTTCTCTGTTTAGTGAGTCCACCAGACCAGAGGCAGTAGAGATGACCATGTGTTCTCTGTTTAGTGAGTCCGCCAGACCAGAGGCAGTATTGATGACCATGTATTCTCTGTTTAGTGAGTCCACCAGACCAGAGGCAGTAGTGATGACCATGTGTTCTCTGTTTAGTGAGTCCACCAGACCAGAGGCAGTAGAGATGACCATGTTTTCTCTGTTTAGTGAGTCCACCAGACCAGAGGCAGTAGTGATGACCATGTGTTCTCTGTTTAGTGAGTCCACCAGACCAGAGGCAGTATTGATGACCATGTATTCTCTGTTTAGTGAGTCCACCAGATCAGAGACAGTAGGGATGTTCTCTGTTTAGTGAGTCCACCAGACCAGAGGCAGTATAGATGACCATGTGTTCTCTGTTTAGTGAGTCCACCAGACCAGAGGCAGTAGTGATGACCATGTGTTCTCTGTTTAGTGAGTCTCCCAGACCAGAGGCAGTAGTGATGTTCTCTGTTTAGTGAGTCCACCAGACCAGAGGCAGTAGTGATGACCATGTGTTCTCTGTTTAGTGAGTCCTCCAGACCAGAGGCAGTAGAGATGACCATGTGTTCTCTGTTTAGTGAGTCCACCAGACCAGAGGCAGTAGTGATGACCATGTGTTCTCTGTTTAGTGAGTCCTCCAGACCAGAGGCAGTAGAGATGACCATGTGTTCTCTGTTTAGTGAGTCCACCAGACCAGAGGCAGTATTGATGACCATGTGTTCTCTGTTTAGTGAGTCCACCAGACCAGAGGCAGTAGGGATGACCATGTGTTCTCTGTTTAGTGAGTCCACCAGACCAGAGGCAGTAGGGATGACCATGTATTCTCTGTTTAGTGAGTCCACCAGACCAGAGGCAGTAGAGATGACCATGTGTTCTCTGTTTAGTGAGTCCACCAGACCAGAGGCAGTAGAGATGACCATGTGTTCTCTGTTTAGTGAGTCCGCCAGACCAGAGGCAGTATTGATGACCATGTGTTCTCTGTTTAGTGAGTCCACCAGACCAGAGGCAGTAGTGATGACCATGTGTTCTGTTTAGTGAGTCCACCAGACCAGAAGTAGTAGAGATGACCAGGGATGTTCTCTGTTTAGTGAGTCCTCCAGACCAGAGGCAGTAGGGATGACCATGTATTCTCTGTTTAGTGAGTCCTCCAGACCAGAGGCAGTAGGGATGTTCTCTGTTTAGTGAGTCCTCCAGACCAGAGGCAGTATTGATGACCATGTGTTCTGTTTAGTGAGTCCACCAGACCAGAGGCAGTAGGGATAACCATGTGTTCTCTGTTTAGTGAGTCCACCAGATCAGAGGCAGTAGTGATGACCATGTGTTCTCTGTTTAGTGAGTCCACCAGATCAGAGGCAGTAGAGATGTCCATGTGTTCTCTGTTTAGTGAGTCCACCAGACCAGAGGCAGTAGGGATGACCATGTATTCTCTGTTTAGTGAGTCCACCAGACCAGAGGCAGTAGGGATGACCAGGGATGTTCTCTGTTTAGTGAGTCCACCAGACCAGAGGCAGTAGAGATGACCATGTATTCTCTGTTTAGTGAGTCCACCAGACCAGAGGCAGTAGTGATGACCATGTGTTCTCTGTTTAGTGAGTCCACCAGACCAGAGGCAGTAGTGATGACCAGGGATGTTCTCTGTTTAGTGAGTCCACCAAACCAGAGGCAGTAGTGATGACCATGTGTTCTCTGTTTAGTGAGTCCACCAGACCAGAGGCAGTAGAGATGACCATGTGTTCTCTGTTTAGTGAGTCCACCAGACCAGAGGCAGTAGTGATGACCATGTGTTCTCTGTTTAGTGAGTCCTCCAGACCAGAGGCAGTAGTGATGACCATGTATTCTCTGTTTAGTGAGTCCGCCAGACCAGAGGCAGTAGAGATGACCATGTGTTCTCTGTTTAGTGAGTCCTCCAGACCAGAAGCAGTATAGATGACCATGTGTTCTCTGTTTAGTGAGTCCACCAGACCAGAGGCAGTAGTGATGACCATGTGTTCTCTGTTTAGTGAGTCCACCAGACCAGAGGCAGTAGTGATGACCAGGGATGTTCTCTGTTTAGTGAGTCCACCAGATCAGAGGCAGTAGGGATGACCATGTGTTCTCTGTTTAGTGAGTCCACCAGACCAGAGGCAGTAGTGATGACCATGTATTCTCTGTTTAGTGAGTCCACCAGACACGAGGCAGTAGAGATGACCATGTGTTCTCTGTTTAGTGAGTCCGCCAGACCAGAGGCAGTAGTGATGACCATGTGTTCTCTGTTTAGTGAGTCCACCAGACCAGAGGCAGTAGTGATGACCATGTGTTCTCTGTTTAGTGAGTCCACCAGACCAGAGGCAGTAGTGATGACCATGTGTTCTCTGTTTAGTGAGTCCTCCAGACCAGAGGCAGTAGTGATGACCATGTATTCTCTGTTTAGTGAGTCCACCAGACCAGAGTCAGTAGAGATGACCATGTGTTCTCTGTTTAGTGAGTCCACCAGACCAGAGGCAGTAGTGATGACCATGTGCTCTGTTTAGTGAGTCCACCAGACCAGAGGCAGTAGTGATGACCATGTATTCTCTGTTTAGTGTGTCCTCCAGATCAGAGGCAGTAGTGATGACCATGTGTTCTCTGTTTAGTGAGTCCACCAGACCAGAGGCAGTAGTGATGTTCTCTGTTTAGTGAGTCCACCAGACCAGAGGCAGTAGTGATGACCATGTGTTCTCTGTTTAGTGAGTCCACCAGACCAGAGGCAGTAGTGATGACCATGTATTCTCTGTTTAGTGAGTCCACCAGACCAGAGGCAGTAGTGATGACCATGTGTTCTCTGTTTAGTGAGTCCACCAGACCAGAGGCAGTAGTGATGACCATGTGTTCTCTGTTTAGTGAGTCCACCAGACCAGAGGCAGTAGTGATGACCATGTATTCTCTGTTTAGTGAGTCCACCAGACCAGAGGCAGTATTGATGACCATGTGTTCTCTGTTTAGTGAGTCCACCAGACCAGAGGCAGTATTGATGACCATGTGTTCTCTGTTTAGTGAGTCCACCAGACCAGAGGCAGTAGAGATGACCATGTGTTCTCTGTTTAGTGAGTCCACCAGACCAGAGGCAGTATTGATGACCATGTGTTCTCTGTTTAGTGAGTCCACCAGACCAGAGGCAGAATTGATGACCATGTATTCTCTGTTTAGTGAGTCCACCAGACCAGAGGCAGTAGTGATGACCATGTGTTCTCTGTTTAGTGAGTCCACCAGACCAGAGGCAGTAGAGATGACCATGTTTTCTCTGTTTAGTGAGTCCACCAGACCAGAGGCAGTAGTGATGACCATGTGTTCTCTGTTTAGTGAGTCCACCAGACCAGAGGCAGTATTGATGACCATGTATTCTCTGTTTAGTGAGTCCACCAGATCAGAGACAGTAGGGATGTTCTCTGTTTAGTGAGTCCACCAGACCAGAGGCAGTATTGATGACCATGTGTTCTCTGTTTAGTGAGTCCACCAGACCAGAGGCAGTAGGGATGTTCTCTGTTTAGTGAGTCCACCAGACCAGAGGCAGTAGTGATGACCATGTGTTCTCTGTTTAGTGAGTCCACCAGACCAGAGGCAGTAGAGATGACCATGTGTTCTCTGTTTAGTGAGTCCACCAGACCAGAGGCAGTAGTGATGACCATGTGTTCTCTGTTTAGTGAGTCCACCAGACCAGAGGCAGTATTGATGACCATGTGTTCTCTGTTTAGTGAGTCCACCAGACCAGAGGTAGTAGGGATGACCATGTGTTCTCTGTTTAGTGAGTCCTCCAGACCAGAGGCAGTAGAGATGTCCATGTGTTCTCTGTTTAGTGAGTCCACCAGATCAGAGGCAGTAGGGATGTTCTCTGTTTAGTGAGTCCACCAGACCAGAGGCAGTAGGGATGACCATGTATTCTCTGTTTAGTGAGTCCACCAGACCAGAGGCAGTAGAGATGACCATGTGTTCTCTGTTTAGTGAGTCCACCAGATCAGAGGCAGTAGGGATGTTCTCTGTTTAGTGAGTCCACCAGACCAGAGGCAGTAGGGATGACCAGGTATTCTCTGTTTAGTGAGTCCACCAGACCAGAGGCAGTAGGGATGACCATGTGTTCTCTGTTTAGTGAGTCCACCAGATCAGAGGCAGTAGTGATGACCATGTGTTCTCTGTTTAGTGAGTCCACCAGATCAGAGGCAGTAGTGATGACCATGTGTTCTCTGTTTAGTGAGTCCACCAGATCAGAGGCAGTAGGGATGACCATGTGTTCTCTGTTTAGTGAGTCCACCAGACCAGAGGCAGTAGGGATGACCATGTGTTCTCTGTTTAGTGAGTCCACCAGACCAGAGGCAGTAGGGATGACCATGTGTTCTCTGTTTAGTGAGTCCTCCAGATCAGAGGCAGTAGGGATGACCATGTGTTCTCTGTTTAGTGAGTCCACCAAACCAGAGGCAGTAGAGATGTTCTCTGTTTAGTGAGTCCACCAGACCAGAGGCAGTAGTGATGACCATGTGTTTTCTGTTTAGTGAGTCCACCAGACCAGAGGCAGTAGTGATGACCATGTGTTCTCTGTTTAGTGAGTCCACCAGACCAGAGGCAGTAGTGATGACCATGTATTCTCTGTTTAGTGAGTCCACCAGACCAGAGGCAGTAGGGATGACCATGTGTTCTCTGTTTAGTGAGTCCACCAGATCAGAGGCAGTAGTGATGACCATGTGTTCTCTGTTTAGTGAGTCCACCAGACCAGAGGCAGTAGTGATGACCATGTGTTCTCTGTTTAGTGAGTCCACCAGATCAGAGGCAGTAGTGATGACCATGTGTTCTCTGTTTAGTGAGTCCACCAGACCAGAGGCAGTAGTGATGACCATGTGTTCTCTGTTTAGTGAGTCCTCCAGACCAGAGGCAGTAGAGATGACCATGTGTTCTCTGTTTAGTGAGTCCACCAGACCAGAGGCAGTAGAGATGACCATGTGTTCTCTGTTTAGTGAGTCCACCAGACCAGAGGCAGTAGGGATGTTCTCTGTTTAGTGAGTCCTCCAGACCAGAGGCAGTAGTGATGACCATGTGTTCTCTGTTTAGTGAGTCCACCAGACCAGAGGCAGTAGAGATGACCATGTGTTCTCTGTTTAGTGAGTCCACCAGATCAGAGGCAGTAGTGATGACCATGTGTTCTCTGTTTAGTGAGTCCACCAGATCAGAGGCAGTAGGGATGACAATGTGTTCTCTGTTTAGTGAGTCCACCAGACCAGAGGCAGTAGGGATGACCATGTATGCTCTGTTTAGTGAGTCCTCCAGACCAGAGGCAGTAGTGATGACCATGTGTTCTCTGTTTAGTGAGTCCACCAGACCAGAGGCAGTAGAGATGACCATGTGTTCTCTGTTTAGTGAGTCCACCAGACCAGAGGCAGTAGTGATGACCATGTGTTCTCTGTTTAGTGAGTCCACCAGACCAGAGGCAGTAGAGATGTTCTCTGTTTAGTGAGTCCTCCAGACCAGAGGCAGTAGTGATGACCATGTGTTCTCTGTTTAGTGAGTCCTCCAGACCAGAGGCAGTAGTGATGACCATGTGTTCTCTGTTTAGTGAGTCCACCAGACCAGAGGCAGTAGAGATGTTCTCTGTTTAGTGAGTCCACCAGACCAGAGGCAGTAGTGATGACCATGTGTTCTCTGTTTAGTGAGTCCACCAGACCAGAGGCAGTAGTGATGACCATGTGTTCTCTGTTTAGTGAGTCCACCAGACCAGAGGCAGTAGTGATGACCATGTGTTCTCTGTTTAGTGAGTCCACCAGACCAGAGGCAGTAGTGATGACCATGTGTTCTCTGTTTAGTGAGTCCACCAGATCAGAGGCAGTAGTGATGACCATGTGTTCTCTGTTTAGTGAGTCCACCAGACCAGAGGCAGTAGGGATGACCATATGTTCTCTGTTTAGTGAGTCCACCAGACCAGAGGCAGTAGGGATGACCATGTATTCTCTGTTTAGTGAGTCCACCAGACCAGAGGCAGTAGTGATGACCATGTGTTCTCTGTTTAGTGAGTCCACCAGATCAGAGGCAGTAGTGATGACCATGTGTTCTCTGTTTAGTGAGTCCACCAGACCAGAGGCAGTAGGGATGACCATATGTTCTCTGTTTAGTGAGTCCACCAGACCAGAGGCAGTAGGGATGACCATGTGTTCTCTGTTTAGTGAGTCCACCAGACCAGAGGCAGTAGTGATGACCATGTGTTCTCTGTTTAGTGAGTCCACCAGACCAGAGGCAGTAGGGATGACCATGTGTTCTCTGTTTAGTGAGTCCACCAGACCAGAGGCAGTAGGGATGACCATATGTTCTCTGTTTAGTGAGTCCACCAGACCAGAGGCAGTAGGGATGACCATGTGTTCTCTGTTTAGTGAGTCCACCAGACCAGAGGCAGTAGGGATGACCATATGTTCTCTGTTTAGTGAGTCCACCAGACCAGAGGCAGTAGGGATGACCATATGTTCTCTGTTTAGTGAGTCCACCAGACCAGAGGCAGTAGGGATGACCATGTGTTCTCTGTTTAGTGAGTCCACCAGACCAGAGGCAGTAGGGATGACCATATGTTCTCTGTTTAGTGAGTCCACCAGACCAGAGGCAGTAGGGATGACCATATGTTCTCTATTTAGTGAGTCCACCAGACCAGAGGCAGTAGTGATGACCATGTGTTCTCTGTTTAGTGAGTCCACCAGACCAGAGGCAGTAGGGATGACCATATGTTCTCTGTTTAGTGAGTCCACCAGACCAGAGGCAGTAGGGATGACCATGTGTTCTCTTGATAAGTGCATTCACAATTTTCCTGTTCTGCTAAGCATTCAAAATCGAACGAATACTTTGGGTTGTCAGGGAAAACTACAATATAATAATTTCTTTAGGAATCTGGTGTAAAAGGAAACGTTAAATTTGTCAAAAATATAAATAGTAAAGTAAATTACAGATGCCCCAAAACACTACTTATTAAGTATTACTTGAAAGTATTTTAGTTAAGTACTTTACTCCTCTGGCTCTAAGGTATTTCATGTCATCTTGTGAAATAAGGGCTCCTCTCCCTCCGGTAACCCCAGCTGGGTCGGGGTCAACATATAAACAGACTGGACTATGAAGTCACTACATTACAGTATCTGTGTGGGAGAAGCCAGAGAAATAACACATGATCATCAGACACAAGGAACTACAGAAAGGAGCTCTTTGTTATTCTGAAGAGCACAGATACAACTTCTACGTCTTCTCCATCGCTCCCCCCCCCCCCCCCCCCCCCCCACACTCTGCTGCGGTGGGGTGAGGTGACTCAGGCCAGATATAGTGTTTGTGTCTGCTGCTCTGCTGCTCTGCTGCTCTGCTGCTCTGCTGCTCTGCTAGCTCTGCTGCTCAGCTGCTCTGCTAGCTCTGCTGCTCTACTAGCTCTGCTGCTCTGCTGCTCTGCTGCTCTACTAGCTCTGCTGCTCTACTAGCTCTGCTGCTCTGCTAGCTCTACTAGCTCTGCTGCTCTACTAGCTCTGCTGCTCTGCTGCTCTGCTGCTCTACTAGCTCTGCTGCTCTGCTGCTCTACTAGCTCTGCTGCTCTGCTGCTCTGCTAGCTCTGCTGCTCTGCTGCTTTGCTTGCTCTGCTGCTCTCCTGCTCTGCTGCTCTGCTGATCATATCTACAATACAACATGTATAATACCACCACTACAATACAACATGTATAATACCACCACTACATATCTACAATACAACATGTATAATACCACCTCTACAATACAACATGAATAATACCACCACTACAATACAACATGTATAATACCACCACTACAATACAACAGGTATAATACCACCACTACAATACAACATGTATAATACCATCACTACAATACAACATGTATAATACCACCACTACAATACAACATGTATAATACCACCACTACAATACAACATGTATAATACCACCACTACAATACAACATGTATAATACCACCACTACAATACAACATGTATAATACCACCACTACAATACAACATGTATAATACCACCACTACAATACAACATGTATAATACCACCACTACAATACAACATGTATAATACCACCACTACATATCTACAATACAACATGTATAATACCACCACTACAACATGTATAATACCACCACTACAATACAACATGTATAATACCACCACTACAATACAACATGTATAATACCACCACTACAATACAACATGTATAATACCACCACTACAATACAACATGTATAACACCACCACTACAATACTACATGTATAATACCACCACTACAATACAACATGTATAATACCACCACTACAATACTACATGTATAATACCACCAGTACAATACAACATGTATAATACCACCACTACAATACAACATGTATAATACCACCACTACAATACTACAATACAACATGTATAATACCATCACTACAATACAACATGTATAATACCACCACTACAATACAACATGTATAATACCACCACTACAATACAACATGTATAATACCACCACTACAATACAACATGTATAATACCACCACTACAATACAACATGTATAATACCACCACTACAATACAACATGTATAATACCACCACTACAATACAACATGTATAATACCACCACTACAATACAACATGTACAATACCACCACTACAATACAACATGTATAATACCACCACTACAATACAACATGTATAATACCACCACTACAATACAACATGTATATTACCACCACTACAATACAACATGTGTAATACCACCACTACAATACAACATGTATAATACCACCACTACATATCTACAATACAACATGTATAATACCACCACTACAATACAACATGTATAATACCACCACTACAATACAACATGTATAATACCACCACTACAATACTACATGTATAATACCACCACTACAATACAACATGTATAATACCACCACTACAATACTACATGTATAATACCACCAGTACAATACAACATGTATAATACCACCACTACAATACAACATGTATAATACCACCACTACAATACTACAATACAACATGTATAATACCATCACTACAATACAACATGTATAATACCACCACTACAATACAACATGTATAATACCACCACTACAATACAACATGTATAATACCACCACTACAATACAACATGTATAATACCACCACTACAATACAACATGTATAATACCACCACTACAATACAACATGTATAATACCACCACTACAATACTACATGTATAATACCACCAGTACAATACAACATGTATAATACCACCACTACAATACAACATGTATAATACCACCACTACAATACTACAATACAACATGTATAATACCATCACTACAATACAACATGTATAATACCACCACTACAATACAACATGTATAATACCACCACTACAATACAACATGTATAATACCACCACTACAATACAACATGTATAATACCACCACTACAATACAACATGTATAATACCACCACTACAATACAACATGTATAATACCACCACTACAATACAACATGTATAATACCACCACTACAATACAACATGTATAATACCACCACTACAATACAACATGTATAATACCACCACTACAATACAACATGTATAATACCACCACTACAATACAACATGTATAATACCACCACTACAATACAACATGTACAATACCACCACTACAATACAACATGTATAATACCACCACTACAATACAACATGTATAATACCACCACTACAATACAACATGTATAATACCACCACTACAATACAACATGTATAATACCACCACTACAATACAACATGTATAATACCACCACTACAATACAACATGTATAATACCACCACTACAATACAACATGTATAATACCAACACTACATATCTACAATACAACATGTACAATACCACCACTACAACATGTATAATACCACCACTACAATACAACATGTATAATACCACCACTACAATACAACATGTATAATACCACCACTACAATACAACATGTATAATACCACCACTACAATACAACATGTATAATACCACCACTACAATACAACATGTATAATACCACCAGTACAATACAACATGTATAATACCACCACTACAATACAACATGTATAATACCACCACTACAATACAACATGTATAATACCACCACTACAATACAACATGTATAATACCACCACTACAATACAACATGTATAATACCACCACTACAATACAACATGTATAATACCACCACTACAATACAACATGTATAATACCACCACTACAATACAACATGTATAATACCACCACTACAATACAACATGTATAATACCACCAGTACAATACAACATGTATAATACCACCACTACAATACAACATGTATAATACCACCACTACAATACAACATGTATAATACCACCACTACAATACAACATGTATAATACCACCACTACAATACAACATGTATAATACCACCACTACAATACAACATGTATAATACCACCACTACAATACAACATGTATAATACCACCAGTACAATACAACATGTATAATACCACCACTACAATACAACATGTATAATACCACCACTACAATACAACATGTATAATACCACCACTACAATACAACATGTATAATACCACCACTACAATACAACATGTATAATACCACCACTACATATCTACAATACAACATGTATAATACCACCACTACAATACAACATGTATAACACCACCACTACAATACAACATGTATAATACCACCACTACAATACAACATGTATAATACCACCACTACAATACAACATGTATAACACCACCACTACAATACAACATGTATAATACCACCACTACAATACAACATGTATAATACCACCACTACATATCTACAATACAACATGTATAATACCACCACTACAATACAACATGTATAATACCACCACTACAATACAACATGTATAACACCACCATTACAATACAACATGTATAATACCACCACTACAATACAACATGTATAATACCACCACTACAATACAACATGTATAACACCACCATTACAATACAACATGTATAATACCACCACTACAATACAACATGTATAATACCACCACTACAATACAACATGTATAATACCACCACTACAATACAACATGTATAATACCACCACTACAATACAACATGTATAATACCACCACTACATATCTACAATACAACATGTATAATACCACCACTACAATACTACATGTATAATACCACCACTACAATACAACATGTATAATACCACCACTACAATACAACATGTACAATACCACCACTACAATACAACATGTATAATACCACCACTACAATACTACATGTATAATACCACCACTACAATACAACATGTATAATACCACCACTACATATCTACATGTATAATACCACCACTACAATACAACATGTATAAAACCACCACTACAATACAACATGTATAATACCACCACTACATATCTACAATACAACATGTATAACACCACCTCTACAATACAACATGAATAATACCACCACTACAATACAACATGTATAATACCACCACTACAATACAACAGGTATAATACCACCACTACAATACAACATGTATAATACCATCACTACAATACAACATGTATAATACCACCACTACAATACAACATGTATAATACCACCACTACAATACAACATGTATAATACCACCACTACAATACAACATGTATAATACCACCACTACAATACAACATGTATAATACCACCACTACAATACAACATGTATAATACCACCACTACAATACAACATGTATAATACCACCACTACAATACAACATGTATAATACCACCACTACATATCTACAATACAACATGTATAATACCACCACTACAACATGTATAATACCACCACTACAATACAACATGTATAATACCACCACTACAATACAACATGTATAATACCACCACTACAATACAACATGTATAATACCACCACTACAATACAACATGTATAACACCACCACTACAATACTACATGTATAATACCACCACTACAATACAACATGTATAATACCACCACTACAATACTACATGTATAATACCACCAGTACAATACAACATGTATAATACCACCACTACAATACAACATGTATAATACCACCACTACAATACTACAATACAACATGTATAATACCATCACTACAATACAACATGTATAATACCACCACTACAATACAACATGTATAATACCACCACTACAATACAACATGTATAATACCACCACTACAATACAACATGTATAATACCACCACTACAATACAACATGTATAATACCACCACTACAATACAACATGTATAATACCACCACTACAATACAACATGTATAATACCACCACTACAATACAACATGTACAATACCACCACTACAATACAACATGTATAATACCACCACTACAATACAACATGTATAATACCACCACTACAATACAACATGTATATTACCACCACTACAATACAACATGTGTAATACCACCACTACAATACAACATGTATAATACCACCACTACATATCTACAATACAACATGTATAATACCACCACTACAATACAACATGTATAATACCACCACTACAATACAACATGTATAATACCACCACTACAATACTACATGTATAATACCACCACTACAATACAACATGTATAATACCACCACTACAATACTACATGTATAATACCACCAGTACAATACAACATGTATAATACCACCACTACAATACAACATGTATAATACCACCACTACAATACTACAATACAACATGTATAATACCACCACTACAATACAACATGTATAATACCACCACTACAATACAACATGTATAATACCACCACTACAATACAACATGTATAATACCACCACTACAATACAACATGTATAATACCACCACTACAATACAACATGTATAATACCACCACTACAATACAACATGTATAATACCACCACTACAATACAACATGTATAATACCACCACTACAATACAACATGTATAATACCACCACTACAATACAACATGTATAATACCACCACTACATACTACAATACAACATGTATAATACCATCACTACAATACAACATGTATAATACCACCACTACAATACAACATGTATAATACCACCACTACAATACAACATGTATAATACCACCACTACAATACAACATGTATAATACCACCACTACAATACAACATGTATAATACCACCACTACAATACAACATGTATAATACCACCACTACAATACAACATGTATAATACCACCACTACAATACAACATGTATAATACCACCACTACAATACAACATGTATAATACCACCACTACAATACAACATGTATAATACCACCACTACAATACAACATGTATAATACCACCACTACAATACAACATGTATAATACCACCACTACAATACAACATGTATAATACCACCACTACAATACAACATGTATAATACCACCACTACAATACAACATGTATAATACCACCACTACAATACAACATGTATAATACCACCACTACAATACAACATGTATAATACCACCACTACAATACAACATGTATAATACCACCACTACAATACAACATGTATAATACCAACACTACATATCTACAATACAACATGTACAATACCACCACTACAACATGTATAATACCACCACTACAATACAACATGTATAATACCACCACTACAATACAACATGTATAATACCACCACTACAATACAACATGTATAATACCACCACTACAATACAACATGTATAATACCACCACTACAATACAACATGTATAATACCACCACTACAATACAACATGTATAATACCACCACTACAATACAACATGTATAATACCACCACTACAATACAACATGTATAATACCACCACTACAATACAACATGTATAATACCACCACTACAATACAACATGTATAATACCACCACTACAATACAACATGTATAATACCACCACTACAATACAACATGTATAATACCACCACTACAATACAACATGTATAATACCACCACTACAATACAACATGTATAATACCACCACTACAATACAACATGTATAATACCACCACTACAATACAACATGTATAATACCACCACTACAATACAACATGTATAATACCACCACTACAATACAACATGTATAATACCACCACTACAATACAACATGTATAATACCACCACTACAATACAACATGTATAATACCACCACTACAATACAACATGTATAATACCACCACTACAATACAACATGTATAATACCACCACTACAATACAACATGTATAATACCACCACTACAATACAACATGTATAATACCACCACTACAATACAACATGTATAATACCACCACTACAATACAACATGTATAATACCACCACTACATATCTACAATACAACATGTATAATACCACCACTACAATACAACATGTATAACACCACCACTACAATACAACATGTATAATACCACCACTACAATACAACATGTATAATACCACCACTACAATACAACATGTATAACACCACCACTACAATACAACATGTATAATACCACCACTACAATACAACATGTATAATACCACCACTACATATCTACAATACAACATGTATAATACCACCACTACAATACAACATGTATAATACCACCACTACAATACAACATGTATAATACCACCACTACAATACAACATGTATAATACCACCACTACAATACAACATGTATAATACCACCACTACAATACAACATGTATAACACCACCATTACAATACAACATGTATAATACCACCACTACAATACAACATGTATAATACCACCACTACAATACAACATGTATAATACCACCACTACAATACAACATGTATAATACCACCACTACAATACAACATGTATAATACCACCACTACATATCTACAATACAACATGTATAATACCACCACTACAATACAACATGTATAATACCACCACTACAATACAACATGTATAATACCACCACTACAATACAACATGTATAATACCACCACTACAATACAACATGTATAATACCACCACTACAATACAACATGTATAATACCACCACTACAATACAACATGTATAATACCACCACTACAATACAACATGTATAATACCACCACTACAATACAACATGTATAATACCACCACTACAATACAACATGTATAATACCACCACTACATATCTACAATACAACATGTATAATACCACCACTACAATACAACATGTATAATACCACCACTACAATACAACATGTATAATACCACCACTACAATACAACATGTATAATACCACCACTACAATACAACATGTATAATACCACCACTACAATACAACATGTATAATACCACCACTACAATACAACATGTATAATACCACCACTACAATACAACATGTATAATACCACCACTACAATACAACATGTATAATACCACCACTACAATACAACATGTATAATACCACCACTACAATACAACATGTATAATACCACCACTACAATACAACATGTATAATACCACCACTACAATACAACATGTATAATACCACACTACTATCTACAATACAACATGTACAATACCACCACTACAACATGTATAATACCACCACTACAATACAACATGTATAATACCACCACTACAATACAACATGTATAATACCACCACTACAATACAACATGTATAATACCACCACTACAATACAACATGTATAATACCACCACTACAATACAACATGTATAATACCACCACTACAATACAACATGTATAATACCACCACTACAATACAACATGTATAATACCACCACTACAATACAACATGTATAATACCACCACTACAATACAACATGTATAATACCACCACTACATCTACAATACAACATGTATAATACCACCACTACAATACAACATGTATAATACCACCACTACAATACAACATGTATAATACCACCACTACAATACAACATGTATAATACCACCACTACAATACAACATGTATAATACCACCACTACAATACAACATGTATAATACCACCACTACAATACAACATGTATAATACCACCACTACAATACAACATGTATAATACCACCACTACAATACAACATGTATAATACCACCACTACAATACAACATGTATAATACCACCACTACAATACAACATGTATAATACCACCACTACAATACAACATGTATAATACCACCACTACAATACAACATGTATAATACCACCACTACAATACAACATGTATAATACCACCACTACAATACAACATGTATAATACCACCACTACAATACAACATGTATAATACCACCACTACATATCTACAATACAACATGTATAATACCACCACTACAACATGTATAATACCACCACTACAATACAACATGTATAATACCACCACTACAATACAACATGTATAATACCACCACTACAATACAACATGTATAATACCACCACTACAATACAACATGTATAATACCACCACTACAATACAACATGTATAATACCACCACTACAATACAACATGTATAATACCACCACTACAATACAACATGTATAATACCACCACTACAATACAACATGTATAATACCACCACTACAATACAACATGTATAATACCACCACTACAATACAACATGTATAATACCACCACTACAATACAACATGTATAATACCACCACTACAATACAACATGTATAATACCACCACTACAATACAACATGTATAATACCACCACTACTACAATACAACATGTATAATACCACCACTACAATACAACATGTATAATACCACCACTACAATACAACATGTATAATACCACCACTACAATACAACATGTATAATACCACCACTACAATACAACATGTATAATACCACCACTACAATACAACATGTATAATACCACCACTACAATACAACATGTATAATACCACCACTACATATCTACAATACAACATGTATAATACCACCACTACAATACAACATGTATAACACCACCACTACAATACAACATGTATAATACCACCACTACAATACAACATGTATAATACCACCACTACAATACAACATGTATAATACCACCACTACATATCTACAATACAACATGTATAATACCACCACTACAATACAACATGTATAATACCACCACTACAATACAACATGTATAATACCACCACTACAATACAACATGTATAATACCACCACTACAATACAACATGTATAATACCACCACTACAATACAACATGTATAATACCACCACTACAATACAACATGTATAATACCACCACTACAATACAACATGTATAATACCACCACTACAATACAACATGTATAATACACCACTACAATCTACAATACAACATGTATAATACCACCACTACAATACAACATGTATAATACCACCACTACAATACAACATGTATAATACCACCACTACAATACAACATGTATAATACCACCACTACAATACAACATGTATAATACCACCACTACAATACAACATGTATAATACCACCACTACAATACAACATGTATAATACCACCACTACAATACAACATGTATAATACCACCACTACAATACAACATGTATAATACCACCACTACAATACAACATGTATAATACCACCACTACAATACAACATGTATAATACCACCACTCACTACAATACAACATGTATAATACCACCACTACAATACAACATGTATAATACCACCACTACAATACAACATGTATAATACCACCACTACAATACAACATGTATAATACCACCACTACAATCTACAATACAACATGTATAATACCACCACTACAATACAACATGTATAATACCACCACTACAATACAACATGTATAATACCACCACTACAATACAACATGTATAATACCACCACTACAATACAACATGTATAATACCACCACTACAATACAACATGTATAATACCACCACTACAATACAACATGTATAATACCACCACTACAATACAACATGTATAATACCACCACTACAATACAACATGTATAATACCACCACTACAATACAACATGTATAATACCACCACTACAATACAACATGTATAATACCACCACTACAATACAACATGTATAATACCACCACTACAATACAACATGTATAATACCACCACTACAATACAACATGTATAATACCACCACTACAATACAACATGTATAATACCACCACTACAATACAACATGTATAATACCACCACTACAATACAACATGTATAATACCACCACTACAATACAACATGTATAATACCACCACTACAATACAACATGTATAATACCACCACTACAATACAACATGTATAATACCACCACTACAATACAACATGTATAATACCACCACTACAATACAACATGTATAATACCACCCTACATACTACAATACAACATGTATAATACCACCACTACAATACAACATGTATAATACCACCACTACAATACAACATGTATAATACCACCACTACAATACAACATGTATAATACCACCACTACAATACAACATGTATAATACCACCACTACAATACAACATGTATAATACCACCACTACAATACAACATGTATAATACCACCACTACAATACAACATGTATAATACCACCACTACAATACAACATGTATAATACCACCACTACAATACAACATGTATAATACCACCACTACAATACAACATGTATAATACCACCACTACAATACAACATGTATAATACCACCACTACAATACAACATGTATAATACCACCACTACAATACAACATGTATAATACAACACTACATACTACAATACAACATGTATAATACCACCACTACAATACAACATGTATAATACCACCACTACAATACAACATGTATAATACCACCACTACAATACAACATGTATAATACCACCACTACAATACAACATGTATAATACCACCACTACAATACAACATGTATAATACCACCACTACAATACAACATGTATAATACCACCACTACAATACAACATGTATAATACCACCACTACAATACAACATGTATAATACCACCACTACAATACAACATGTATAATACCACCACTACACTACAATACAACATGTATAATACCACCACTACAATACAACATGTATAATACCACCACTACAATACAACATGTATAATACCACCACTACAATACAACATGTATAATACCACCACTACAATACAACATGTATAATACCACCACTACAATACAACATGTATAATACCACCACTACAATACAACATGTATAATACCACCACACTACAATACAACATGTATAATACCACCACTACAATACAACATGTATAATACCACCACTACAATACAACATGTATAATACCACCACTACAATACAACATGTATAATACCACCACTACAATACAACATGTATAATACCACCACTACAATACAACATGTATAATACCACCACTACAATACAACATGTATAATACCACCACTACAATACAACATGTATAATACCACCACTACATATCTACAATACAACATGTATAATACCACCACTACAATACAACATGTATAATACCACCACTACAATACAACATGTATAATACCACCACTACAATACAACATGTATAATACCACCACTACAATACAACATGTATAATACCACCACTACAATACAACATGTATAATACCACCACTACAATACAACATGTATAATACCACCACTACAATACAACATGTATAATACCACCACTACAATACAACATGTATAATACCACCACTACAATACAACATGTATAATACCACCACTACAATACAACATGTATAATACCACCACTACAATACAACATGTATAATACCACCACTACAATACAACATGTATAATACCACCACTACAATACAACATGTATAATACCACCACTACAATACAACATGTATAATACCACCACTACAATACAACATGTATAATACCACCACTACAATACAACATGTATAATACCACCACTACAATACAACATGTATAATACCACCACTACAATACAACATGTATAATACCACCACTACAATACAACATGTATAATACCACCACTACAATACAACATGTATAATACCACCACTACAATACAACATGTATAATACCACCACTACAATACAACATGTATAATACCACCACTACAATACAACATGTATAATACCACCACTACAATACAACATGTATAATACCACCACTACAATACAACATGTATAATACCACCACTACAATACAACATGTATAATACCACCACTACAATACAACATGTATAATACCACCACTACAATACAACATGTATAATACCACCACTACAATACAACATGTATAATACCACCACTACAATACAACATGTATAATACCACCACTACAATACAACATGTATAATACCACCACTACAATACAACATGTATAATACCACCACTACAATACAACATGTATAATACCACCACTACAATACAACATGTATAATACCACCACTACAATACAACATGTATAATACCACCACTACAATACAACATGTATAATACCACCACTACAATACAACATGTATAATACCACCACTACAATACAACATGTATAATACCACCACTACAATACAACATGTATAATACCACCACTACAATACAACATGTATAATACCACCACTACAATACAACATGTATAATACCACCACTACAATACAACATGTATAATACCACCACTACAATACAACATGTATAATACCACCACTACAATACAACATGTATAATACCACCACTACAATACAACATGTATAATACCACCACTACAATACAACATGTATAATACCACCACTACAATACAACATGTATAATACCACCACTACAATACAACATGTATAATACCACCACTACAATACAACATGTATAATACCACCACTACAATACAACATGTATAATACCACCACTACAATACAACATGTATAATACCACCACTACAATACAACATGTATAATACCACCACTACAATACAACATGTATAATACCACCACTACAATACAACATGTATAATACCACCACTACAATACAACATGTATAATACCACCACTACAATACAACATGTATAATACCACCACTACAATACAACATGTATAATACCACCACTACAATACAACATGTATAATACCACCACTACAATACAACATGTATAATACCACCACTACAATACAACATGTATAATACCACCACTACAATACAACATGTATAATACCACCACTACAATACAACATGTATAATACCACCACTACAATACAACATGTATAATACCACCACTACAATACAACATGTATAATACCACCACTACAATACAACATGTATAATACCACCACTACAATACAACATGTATAATACCACCACTACAATACAACATGTATAATACCACCACTACAATACAACATGTATAATACCACCACTACAATACAACATGTATAATACCACCACTACAATACAACATGTATAATACCACCACTACAATACAACATGTATAATACCACCACTACAATACAACATGTATAATACCACCACTACAATACAACATGTATAATACCACCACACATACTACAATACAACATGTATAATACCACCACTACAATACAACATGTATAATACCACCACTACAATACAACATGTATAATACCACCACTACAATACAACATGTATAATACCACCACTACAATACAACATGTATAATACCACCACTACAATACAACATGTATAATACCACCACTACAATACAACATGTATAATACCACCACTACAATACAACATGTATAATACCACCACTACAATACAACATGTATAATACCACCACTACAATACAACATGTATAATACCACCACTACAATACAACATGTATAATACCACCACTACAATACAACATGTATAATACCACCACTACAATACAACATGTATAATACCACCACTACAATACAACATGTATAATACCACCACTACAATACAACATGTATAATACCACCACTACATATCTACAATACAACATGTATAATACCACCACTACAATACAACATGTATAATACCACCACTACAATACAACATGTATAATACCACCACTACAATACAACATGTATAATACCACCACTACAATACAACATGTATAATACCACCACTACAATACAACATGTATAATACCACCACTACAATACAACATGTATAATACCACCACTACAATACAACATGTATAATACCACCACTACAATACAACATGTATAATACCACCACTACAATACAACATGTATAATACCACCACTACAATACAACATGTATAATACCACCACTACATATCTACAATACAACATGTATAATACCACCACTACAATACAACATGTATAATACCACCACTACAATACAACATGTATAATACCACCACTACAATACAACATGTATAATACCACCACTACAATACAACATGTATAATACCACCACTACAATACAACATGTATAATACCACCACTACAATACAACATGTATAATACCACCACTACAATACAACATGTATAATACCACACTACATATCTACAATACAACATGTATAATACCACCACTACAATACAACATGTATAATACCACCACTACAATACAACATGTATAATACCACCACTACATACTACAATACAACATGTATAATACCACCACTACAATACAACATGTATAATACCACCACTACAATACAACATGTATAATACCACCACTACAATACAACATGTATAATACCACCACTACAATACAACATGTATAATACCACCACTACAATACAACATGTATAATACCACCACTACTATCTACAATACAACATGTATAATACCACCACTACAATACAACATGTATAATACCACCTCTACAATACAACATGTATAATACCACCACTACAATACAACATGTATAATACCACCACTACAATACAACATGTATAATACCACCACTACAATACAACATGTATAATACCACCACTACAATACAACATGTATAATACCACCACTACAATACAACATGTATAATACCACCACTACAATACAACATGTATAATACCACCACTACAATACAACATGTATAATACCACCACTACAATACAACATGTATAATACCACCACTACAATACAACATGTATAATACCACCACTACAATACAACATGTATAATACCACCACTACAATACAACATGTATAATACCACCACTACAATACAACATGTATAATACCACCACTACAATACAACATGTATAATACCACCACTACAATACAACATGTATAATACCACCACTACAATACAACATGTATAATACCACCACTACAATACAACATGTATAATACCACCACTACAATACAACATGTATAATACCACCACTACTACAATACAACATGTATAATACCACCACTACAATACAACATGTATAATACCACCACTACAATACAACATGTATAATACCACCACTACAATACAACATGTATAATACCACCACTACAATACAACATGTATAATACCACCACTACAATACAACATGTATAATACCACCACTACAATACAACATGTATAATACCACCACTACAATACAACATGTATAATACCACCACTACAATACAACATGTATAATACCACCACTACAATACAACATGTATAATACCACCACTACAATACAACATGTATAATACCACCACTACAATACAACATGTATAATACCACCACTACAATACAACATGTATAATACCACCACTACAATACAACATGTATAATACCACCACTACAATACAACATGTATAATACCACCACTACTACAATACAACATGTATAATACCACCACTACAATACAACATGTATAATACCACCACTACAATACAACATGTATAATACCACCACTACAATACAACATGTATAATACCACCACTACAATACAACATGTATAATACCACCACTACAATACAACATGTATAATACCACCACTACAATACAACATGTATAATACCACCACTACAATACAACATGTATAATACCACCACTCACAATACAACATGTATAATACCACCACTACAATACAACATGTATAATACCACCACTACAATACAACATGTATAATACCACCACTACAATACAACATGTATAATACCACCACTACAATACAACATGTATAATACCACCACTACAATACAACATGTATAATACCACCACTACAATACAACATGTATAATACCACCACTACAATACAACATGTATAATACCACCACTACAATACAACATGTATAATACCACCACTACAATACAACATGTATAATACCACCACTACAATACAACATGTATAATACCACCACTACAATACAACATGTATAATACCACCACTACAATACAACATGTATAATACCACCACTACAATACAACATGTATAATACCACCACTACAATACAACATGTATAATACCACCACTACATTCTACAATACAACATGTATAATACCACCACTACAATACAACATGTATAATACCACCACTACAATACAACATGTATAATACCACCACTACAATACAACATGTATAATACCACCACTACAATACAACATGTATAATACCACCACTACAATACAACATGTATAATACCACCACTACAATACAACATGTATAATACCACCACTACAATACAACATGTATAATACCACCACTACAATACAACATGTATAATACCACCACTACAATACAACATGTATAATACCACCACTCATCTACAATACAACATGTATAATACCACCACTACATCTACAATACAACATGTATAATACCACCACTACAATACAACATGTATAATACCACCACTACATATCTACAATACAACATGTATAATACCACCACTACAATACAACATGTATAATACCACCACTACAATACAACATGTATAATACCACCACTACAATACAACATGTATAATACCACCACTACAATACAACATGTATAATACCACCACTACAATACAACATGTATAATACCACCACTACAATACAACATGTATAATACCACCACTACAATACAACATGTATAATACCACCACTACAATACAACATGTATAATACCACCACTACAATACAACATGTATAATACCACCACTACAATACAACATGTATAATACCACCACTACAATACAACATGTATAATACCACACTACATACTACAATACAACATGTATAATACCACCACTACAATACAACATGTATAATACCACCACTACAATACAACATGTATAATACCACCACTACAATACAACATGTATAATACCACCACTACAATACAACATGTATAATACCACCACTACAATACAACATGTATAATACCACCACTACAATACAACATGTATAATACCACCACTACAATACAACATGTATAATACCACCACTACAATACAACATGTATAATACCACCACTACAATACAACATGTATAATACCACCACTACAATACAACATGTATAATACCACCACTACAATACAACATGTATAATACCACCACTACAATACAACATGTATAATACCACCACTACAATACAACATGTATAATACCACCACTACAATACAACATGTATAATACCACCACTACAATACAACATGTATAATACCACCACTACAATACAACATGTATAATACCACCACTACAATACAACATGTATAATACCACCACTACAATACAACATGTATAATACCACCACTACAATACAACATGTATAATACCACCACTACAATACAACATGTATAATACCACCACTACAATACAACATGTATAATACCACCACTACAATACAACATGTATAATACCACCACTACAATACAACATGTATAATACCACCACTACAATACAACATGTATAATACCACCACTACAATACAACATGTATAATACCACCACTACAATACAACATGTATAATACCACCACTACAATACAACATGTATAATACCACCACTACAATACAACATGTATAATACCACCACTACAATACAACATGTATAATACCACCACTACAATACAACATGTATAATACCACACTACATATCTACAATACAACATGTACAATACCACCACTACAACATGTATAATACCACCACTACAATACAACATGTATAATACCACCACTACAATACAACATGTATAATACCACCACTACAATACAACATGTATAATACCACCACTACATATCTACAATACAACATGTATAATACCACCACTACAATACAACATGTATAATACCACCACTACAATACAACATGTATAATACCACCACTACAATACAACATGTATAATACCACCACTACAATACAACATGTATAATACCACCACTACAATACAACATGTATAATACCACCACTACAATACAACATGTATAATACCACCACTACAATACAACATGTATAATACCACCACTACATATCTACAATACAACATGTATAATACCACCACTACAATACAACATGTATAATACCACCACTACAATACAACATGTATAATACCACCACTACAATACAACATGTATAATACCACCACTACAATACAACATGTATAATACCACCACTACAATACAACATGTATAATACCACCACTACAATACAACATGTATAATACCACCACTACAATACAACATGTATAATACCACCTCTACAATACAACATGTATAATACCACCACTACAATACAACATGTATAATACCACCACTACAATACAACATGTATAATACCACCACTACAATACAACATGTATAATACCACCACTACAATACAACATGTATAATACCACCACTACAATACAACATGTATAATACCACCACTACAATACAACATGTATAATACCACCACTACAATACAACATGTATAATACCACCACTACAATACAACATGTATAATACCACCACTACAATACAACATGTATAATACCACCACTACAATACAACATGTATAATACCACCACTACAATACAACATGTATAATACCACCACTACAATACAACATGTATAATACCACCACTACAATACAACATGTATAATACCACCACTACAATACAACATGTATAATACCACCACTACAATACAACATGTATAATACCACCACTACAATACAACATGTATAATACCACCACTACATACAACATGTATAATACCACCACTACAATACAACATGTATAATACCACCACTACAATACAACATGTATAATACCACCACTACATATCTACAATACAACATGTATAATACCACCACTACAATACAACATGTATAATACCACCACTACATATCTACAATACAACATGTATAATACCACCACTACAATACAACATGTATAATACCACCACTACAATACAACATGTATAATACCACCACTACAATACAACATGTATAATACCACCACTACAATACAACATGTATAATACCACCACTACAATACAACATGTATAATACCACCACTACAATACAACATGTATAATACCACCACTACAATACAACATGTATAATACCACCACTACAATACAACATGTATAATACCACCACTACAATACAACATGTATAATACCACACTACATATCTACAATACAACATGTACAATACCACCACTACAACATGTATAATACCACCACTACAATACAACATGTATAATACCACCACTACAATACAACATGTATAATACCACCACTACAATACAACATGTATAATACCACCACTACAATACAACATGTATAATACCACCACTACAATACAACATGTATAATACCACCACTACATATCTACAATACAACATGTATAATACCACCACTACAACATGTATAATACCACCACTACAATACAACATGTATAATACCACCACTACAATACAACATGTATAATACCACCACTACAATACAACATGTATAATACCACCACTACAATACAACATGTATAATACCACCACTACAATACAACATGTATAATACCACCACTACAATACAACATGTATAATACCACCACTACAATACAACATGTATAATACCACCACTACAATACAACATGTATAATACCACCACTACAATACAACATGTATAATACCACCACTACAATACAACATGTATAATACCACCACTACAATACAACATGTATAATACCACCACTACAATACAACATGTATAATACCACCACTACAATACAACATGTATAATACCACCACTACAATACAACATGTATAATACCACCACTACAATACAACATGTATAATACCACCACTACAATACAACATGTATAATACCACCACTACAATACAACATGTATAATACCACCACTACAATACAACATGTATAATACCACCACTACATATCTACAATACAACATGTATAATACCACCACTACAATACAACATGTATAATACCACCACTACATATCTACAATACAACATGTATAATACCACCACTACAATACAACATGTATAATACCACCACTACAATACAACATGTATAATACCACCACTACAATACAACATGTATAATACCACCACTACAATACAACATGTATAATACCACCACTACAATACAACATGTATAATACCACCACTACAATACAACATGTATAATACCACCACTACAATACAACATGTATAATACCACCACTACAATACAACATGTATAATACCACCACTACAATACAACATGTATAATACCAACACTACATATCTACAATACAACATGTATAATACCACCACTACAACATGTATAATACCACCACTACAATACAACATGTATAATACCACCACTACAATACAACATGTATAATACCACCACTACAATACAACATGTATAATACCACCACTACAATACAACATGTATAATACCACACTACTCTACAATACAACATGTATAATACCACCACTACAATACAACATGTATAATACCACCACTACATATCTACAATACAACATGTATAATACCACCACTACAATACAACATGTATAATACCACCACTACAATACAACATGTATAATACCACCACTACAATACAACATGTATAATACCACCACTACAATACAACATGTATAATACCACCACTACAATACAACATGTATAATACCACCACTACAATACAACATGTATAATACCACCCACTACAATACAACATGTATAATACCACCACTACAATACAACATGTATAATACCACCACTACAATACAACATGTATAATACCACCACTACAATACAACATGTATAATACCACCACTACAATACAACACGTATAATACCACCACTACAATACAACATGTATAATACCACCACTACAATACAACATGTATAATACCACCACTACATATCTACAATACAACATGTATAATACCACCACTACAATACAACATGTATAACACCACCACTACAATACAACATGTATAATACCACCACTACAATACAACATGTATAATACCACCACTACAATACAACATGTATAATACCACCACTACATATCTACAATACAACATGTATAATACCACCACTACAATACAACATGTATAACACCACCATTACAATACAACATGTATAATACCACCACTACAATACAACATGTATAATACCACCACTACAATACAACATGTATAATACCACCACTACAATACAACATGTATAATACCACCACTACAATACAACATGTATAATACCACCACTACAATACAACATGTATAATACCACCACTACAATACAACATGTATAATATCACCACTACATATCTACAATACAACATGTACAATACCACCACTACAATACAACATGTATAATACCACCACTACAATACAACATGTATAATACCACCACTACAATACAACATGTATAATACCACCACTACAATACAACATGTATAATACCACCACTACAATACAACATGTATAATACCACCACTACAATACAACATGTATAATACCACCACTACAATACAACATGTATAATACCACCACTACAATACAACATGTATAATACCACCACTACAATACAACATGTATAATACCACCACTACAATACAACATGTATAATACCACCACTACATATCTACAATACAACATGTATAATACCACCACTACAACATGTATAATACCACCACTACAATACAACATGTATAATACCACCACTACAATACAACATGTATAATACCACCACTACAATACAACATGTATAATACCACCACTACAATACAACATGTATAATACCACCACTACAATACAACATGTATAATACCAACACTACATATCTACAATACAACATGTATAATACCACCACTACAATACAACATGTATAATACCACCACTACAATACAACATGTATAATACCACCACTACAATACAACATGTATAATACCACCACTACAATACAACATGTATAATACCACCACTACAATACAACATGTATAATACCACCACTACAATACAACATGTATAATACCACCACTACAATACAACATGTATAATACCACCACTACATCTACAATACAACATGTATAATACCACCACTACAATACAACATGTATAATACCACCACTACAATACAACATGTATAATACCACCACTACAATACAACATGTATAATACCACCACTACAATACAACATGTATAATACCACCACTACAATACAACATGTATAATACCACCACTACAATACAACATGTATAATACCACCACTACAATACAACATGTATAATACCACCACTACAATACAACATGTATAATACCACCACTACAATACAACATGTATAATACCACCACTACAATACAACATGTATAATACCACCACTACAATACAACATGTATAATACCACCACTACAATACAACATGTATAATACCACCACTACAATACAACATGTATAATACCACCACTACAATACAACATGTATAATACCACCACTACAATACAACATGTATAATACCACCACTACAATACAACATGTATAATACCACCACTACAATACAACATGTATAATACCACCACTACAATACAACATGTATAATACCACCACTACAATACAACATGTATAATACCACCACTACAATACAACATGTATAATACCACCACTACAATACAACATGTATAATACCACCACTACAATACAACATGTATAATACCACCACTACAATACAACATGTATAATACCACCACTACAATACAACATGTATAATACCACCACTACAATACAACATGTATAATACCACCACTACAATACAACATGTATAATACCACCACTACAATACAACATGTATAATACCACCACTACAATACAACATGTATAATACCACCACTACAATACAACATGTATAATACCACCACTACAATACAACATGTATAATACCACCACTACAATACAACATGTATAATACCACCACTACAATACAACATGTATAATACCACCACTACAATACAACATGTATAATACCACCACTACAATACAACATGTATAATACCACCACTACAATACAACATGTATAATACCACCACTACAATACAACATGTATAATACCACCACTACAATACAACATGTATAATACCACCACTACAATACAACATGTATAATACCACCACTACAATACAACATGTATAATACCAACACTACATATCTACAATACAACATGTATAATACCACCACTACAATACAACATGTATAATACCACCACTACAATACAACATGTATAATACCACCACTACAATACAACATGTATAATACCACCACTACAATACAACATGTATAATACCAACACTACATATCTACAATACAACATGTACAATACCACCACTACAATACAACATGTATAATACCACCACTACAATACAACATGTATAATACCACCACTACAATACAACATGTATAATACCACCACTACAATACAACATGTATAATACCACCAATACAATACAACATGTATAATACCACCACTACAATACAACATGTATAAAACCACCACTACAATACAACATGTATAACACCACCACTACAATACAACATGTATAATACCACCACTACAATACAACATGTATAATACCACCACTACAATACAACATGTATAATACCATCACTACAATACAACATGTATAATACCAACACTACATATCTACAATACAACATGTACAATACCACCACTACAACATGTATAATACCACCACTACAATACAACATGTATAATACCACCACTACAATACAACATGTATAATACCACCACTACAATACAACATGTATAATACCACCACTACAATACAACATGTATAATACCACCACTACAATACAACATGTATAATACCACCACTACAATACAACATGTATAATACCACCACTACAATACAACATGTATAATACCACCACTACAATACAACATGTATAATACCACCACTACAATACAACATGTATAATACCACCACTACAATACAACATGTATAATACCACCACTACAATACAACATGTATAATACCACCACTACAATACAACATGTATAATACCACCACTACAATACAACATGTATAATACCACCACTACAATACAACATGTATAATACCACCACTACAATACAACATGTATAATACCACCACTACAATACAACATGTATAATACCACCACTACAATACAACATGTATAATACCACCACTACAATACAACATGTATAATACCACCACTACATATCTACATGTATAATACCACCACTACAATACAACATGTATAATACCACCACTACAATACAACATGTATAATACCACCACTACAATACAACATGTATAATACCACCACTACAATACAACATGTATAATACCAACACTACATATCTACAATACAACATGTATAATACCACCACTACAATACAACATGTATAATACCACCACTACAATACAACATGTATAATACCACCACTACAATACAACATGTATAATACCACCACTACAATACAACATGTATAATACCAACACTACATATCTACAATACAACATGTACAATACCACCACTACAATACAACATGTATAATACCACCACTACAATACAACATGTATAATACCACCACTACAATACAACATGTATAATACCACCACTACAATACAACATGTATAATACCACCACTACAATACAACATGTATAATACCACCACTACAATACAACATGTATAATACCACCACTACAATACAACATGTATAATACCACCACTACAATACAACATGTATAATACCACCACTACAATACAACATGTATAATACCACCACTACAATACAACATGTATAATACCATCACTACAATACAACATGTATAATACCAACACTACATATCTACAATACAACATGTACAATACCACCACTACAACATGTATAATACCACCACTACAATACAACATGTATAATGCCACCACTACAATACAACATGTATAATACCACCACTACAATACAACATGTATAATACCACCACTACAATACAACATGTATAATACCACCACTACAATACAACATGTATAATACCACCACTACAATACAACATGTATAATACCACCACTACAATACAACATGTATAATACCACCACTACAATACAACATGTATAATACCACCACTACAATACAACATGTATAATACCACCACTACAATACAACATGTATAATACCACCACTACAATACAACATGTATAATACCACCACTACATATCTACAATACAACATGTATAATACCACCACTACAATACAACATGTATAATACCACCACTACAATACAACATGTATAATACCACCACTACAATACAACATGTATAATACCACCACTACAATACAACATGTATAATACCACCACTACAATACAACATGTATAATACCACCACTACAATACAACATGTATAATACCACCACTACAATACAACATGTATAATACCACCACTACAATACAACATGTATAATACCACCACTACAATACAACATGTATAATACCACCACTACAATACAACATGTATAATACCACCACTACAATACAACATGTATAATACCACCACTACAATACAACATGTATAATACCACCACTACAATACAACATGTATAATACCACCACTACAATACAACATGTATAATACCACCACTACAATACAACATGTATAATACCACCACTACAATACAACATGTATAATACCACCACTACAATACAACATGTATAATACCACCACTACAATACAACATGTATAATACCACCACTACAATACAACATGTATAATACCACCACTACAATATCAACATGTATAATACCACCACTACAATACAACATGTATAATACCACCACTACAATACAACATGTATAATACCACCACTACAATACAACATGTATAATACCACCACTACAATACAACATGTATAATACCAACACTACATATCTACAATACAACATGTATAATACCACCACTACAATACAACATGTATAATACCACCACTACAATACAACATGTATAATACCACCACTACAATACAACATGTATAATACCACCACTACAATACAACATGTATAATACCAACACTACATATCTACAATACAACATGTATAATACCACCACTACAATACAACATGTATAATACCACCACTACAATACAACATGTATAATACCACCACTACAATACAACATGTATAATACCACCACTACAATACAACATGTATAATACCACCACTACAATACAACATGTATAATACCACCACTACAATACAACATGTATAATACCACCACTACAATACAACATGTATAATACCACCACTACAATACAACATGTATAATACCACCACTACAATACAACATGTATAATACCACCACTACAATACAACATGTATAATACCACCACTACAATACAACATGTATAATACCAACACTACATATCTACAATACAACATGTACAATACCACCACTACAACATGTATAATACCACCACTACAATACAACATGTATAATACCACCACTACAATACAACATGTATAATACCACCACTACAATACAACATGTATAATACCACCACTACAATACAACATGTATAATACCACCACTACAATACAACATGTATAATACCACCACTACAATACAACATGTATAATACCACCACTACAATACAACATGTATAATACCCCCACTACAATACAACATGTATAATACCACCACTACAATACAACATGTATAATACCACCACTACAATACAACATGTATAATACCACCACTACAATACAACATGTATAATACCACCACTACAATACAACATGTATAATACCACCACTACAATACAACATGTATAATACCACCACTACAATACAACATGTATAATACCACCACTACAATACAACATGTATAATACCACCACTACAATACAACATGTATAATACCACCACTACAATACAACATGTATAATACCACCACTACAATACAACATGTATAATACCACCACTACAATACAACATGTATAATACCACCACTACAATACAACATGTATAATACCACCACTACAATACAACATGTATAATACCACCACTACAATACAACATGTATAATACCACCACTACAATACAACATGTATAATACCAACACTACATATCTACAATACAACATGTATAATACCACCACTACAATACAACATGTATAATACCACCACTACAATACAACATGTATAATACCACCACTACAATACAACATGTATAATACCACCACTACAATACAACATGTATAATACCAACACTACATATCTACAATACAACATGTATAATACCACCACTACAATACAACATGTATAATACCACCACTACAATACAACATGTATAATACCACCACTACAATACAACATGTATAATACCACCACTACAATACAACATGTATAATACCACCAATACAATACAACATGTATAATACCACCACTACAATACAACATGTATAATACCACCACTACAATACAACATGTATAACACCACCACTACAATACAACATGTATAATACCACCACTACAATACAACATGTATAATACCACCACTACAATACAACATGTATAATACCATCACTACAATACAACATGTATAATACCAACACTACATATCTACAATACAACATGTACAATACCACCACTACAACATGTATAATACCACCACTACAATACAACATGTATAATGCCACCACTACAATACAACATGTATAATACCACCACTACAATACAACATGTATAATACCACCACTACAATACAACATGTATAATACCACCACTACAATACAACATGTATAATACCACCACTACAATACAACATGTATAATACCACCACTACAATACAACATGTATAATACCACCACTACAATACAACATGTATAATACCACCACTACAATACAACATGTATAATACCACCACTACAAGACAACATGTATAATACCACCACTACAATACAACATGTATAATACCACCACTACATCTACAATACAACATGTATAATACCACCACTACAATACAACATGTATAATACCACCACTACAATACAACATGTATAATACCACCACTACAATACAACATGTATAATACCACCACTACAATACAACATGTATAATACCACCACTACAATACAACATGTATAATACCACCACTACAATACAACATGTATAATACCAACACTACATATCTACAATACAACATGTATAATACCACCACTACAACATGTATAATACCACCACTACAATACAACATGTATAATACCACCACTACAATACAACATGTATAATACCACCACTACAATACAACATGTATAATACCACCACTACAATACAACATGTATAATACCACCACTACAATACAACATGTATAATACCACCACTACAATACAACATGTATAATACCACCACTACAATACAACATGTATAATACCACCACTACAATACAACATGTATAATACCACCACTACAATACAACATGTATAATACCACCACTACAATACAACATGTATAATACCACCACTACAATACAACATGTATAATACCACCACTACATATCTACAATACAACATGTATAATACCACCACTACAATACAACATGTATAATACCACCACTACAATACAACATGTATAATACCACCACTACAATACAACATGTATAATACCACCACTACATATACAACATGTATAATACCACCACTACAATACAACATGTATAATACCACCACTACAATACAACATGTATAATACCACCACTACAATACAACATGTATAATACCACCACTACAATACAACATGTATAATACCACCACTACAATACAACATGTATAATACCACCACTACAATACAACATGTATAATACCACCACTACAATACAACATGTATAATACCACCACTACAATACAACATGTATAATACCACCACTACAATACAACATGTATAATACCACCACTACAATACAACATGTATAATACCACCACTACAATACAACATGTATAATACCACCACTACAATACAACATGTATAATACCACCACTACAATACAACATGTATAATACCACCACTACAATACAACATGTATAATACCACCACTACAATACAACATGTATAATACCACCACTACAATACAACATGTATAATACCACCACTACAATACAACATGTATAATACCACCACTACAATACAACATGTATAATACCACCACTACAATACAACATGTATAATACCACCACTACAATACAACATGTATAATACCACCACTACAATACAACATGTATAATACCACCACTACATCTACAATACAACATGTATAATACCACCACTACAATACAACATGTATAATACCACCACTACAATACAACATGTATAATACCACCACTACAATACAACATGTATAATACCACCACTACAATACAACATGTATAATACCACCACTACAATACAACATGTATAATACCACCACTACAATCTACAATACAACATGTATAATACCACCACTCTACAACATGTATAATACCACCACTACAATACAACATGTATAATACCACCACTACAATACAACATGTATAATACCACCACTACAATACAACATGTATAATACCACCACTACAATACAACATGTATAA
Source organism: Salvelinus fontinalis (assembly GCF_029448725.1). Taxonomy (NCBI): domain Eukaryota; kingdom Metazoa; phylum Chordata; class Actinopteri; order Salmoniformes; family Salmonidae; genus Salvelinus; species Salvelinus fontinalis. The sequence goes on along the minus strand of NC_074665.1, from coordinate 23,231 downwards.
TACCACCACTACAATACAACATGTATAATACCACCACTACAATACAACATGTATAATACCACCACTACATCACAATACAACATGTATAATACCACCACTACAATACAACATGTATAATACCACCACTACAATACAACATGTATAATACCACCACTACAATACAACATGTATAATACCCCACTACATCTACAATACAACATGTATAATACCACCACTACAATACAACATGTATAATACCACCACTACAATACAACATGTATAATACCACCACTACAATACAACATGTATAATACCACCACTACAATACAACATGTATAATACCACCACTACAATACAACATGTATAATACCACCACTACAATACAACATGTATAATACCACCACTACAATACAACATGTATAATACCACCACTACAATACAACATGTATAATACCACCACTACAATACAACATGTATAATACCACCACTACAATACAACATGTATAATACCACCACTACAATACAACATGTATAATACCACCACTACAATACAACATGTATAATACCACCACTACAATACAACATGTATAATACCACCACTACTACTACAATACAACATGTATAATACCACCACTACAATACAACATGTATAATACCACCACTACAATACAACATGTATAATACCACCACTACAATACAACATGTATAATACCACCACTACAATACAACATGTATAATACCACCACTACAATACAACATGTATAATACCACCACTACAATACAACATGTATAATACCACCACTACAATACAACATGTATAATACCACCACTACAATACAACATGTATAATACCACCACTACAATACAACATGTATAATACCACCACTACAATACAACATGTATAATACCACCACTACAATACAACATGTATAATACCACCACTACATCTACAATACAACATGTATAATACCACCACTACAATACAACATGTATAATACCACCACTACAATACAACATGTATAATACCACCACTACAATACAACATGTATAATACCACCACTACAATACAACATGTATAATACCACCACTACAATACAACATGTATAATACCACCACTACAATACAACATGTATAATACCACCACTACAATACAACATGTATAATACCACCACTACATACTACAATACAACATGTATAATACCACCACTACAATACAACATGTATAATACCACCACTACAATACAACATGTATAATACCACCACTACAATACAACATGTATAATACCACCACTACAATACAACATGTATAATACCACCACTACAATACAACATGTATAATACCACCACTACAATACAACATGTATAATACCACCACTACAATACAACATGTATAATACCACCACTACAATACAACATGTATAATACCACCACTACAATACAACATGTATAATACCACCACTACAACTACAATACAACATGTATAATACCACCACTACAATACAACATGTATAATACCACCACTACAATACAACATGTATAATACCACCACTACAATACAACATGTATAATACCACCACTACAATACAACATGTATAATACCACCACTACAATACAACATGTATAATACCACCACTACAATACAACATGTATAATACCACCACTACAATACAACATGTATAATACCACCACTACAATACAACATGTATAATACCACCACTACAATACAACATGTATAATACCACCACTACAATACAACATGTATAATACCACCACTACAATACAACATGTATAATACCACCACTACAATACAACATGTATAATACCACCACTACAATACAACATGTATAATACCACCACTACAATACAACATGTATAATACCACCACTACAATACAACATGTATAATACCACCACTACAATACAACATGTATAATACCACCACTACAATACAACATGTATAATACCACCACTACAATACAACATGTATAATACCACCACTACAATACAACATGTATAATACCACCACTACAATACAACATGTATAATACCACCACTACAATACAACATGTATAATACCACCACTACAATACAACATGTATAATACCACCACTACAATACAACATGTATAATACCACCACTACAATACAACATGTATAATACCACACTACATATCTACAATACAACATGTATAATACCACCACTACAATACAACATGTATAATACCACCACTACAATACAACATGTATAATACCACCACTACAATACAACATGTATAATACCACCACTACAATACAACATGTATAATACCACCACTACAATACAACATGTATAATACCAACACTACATATCTACAATACAACATGTACAATACCACCACTACAACATGTATAATACCACCACTACAATACAACATGTATAATACCACCACTACAATACAACATGTATAATACCACCACTACAATACAACATGTATAATACCACCACTACAATACAACATGTATAATACCACCACTACAATACAACATGTATAATACCACCACTACAATACAACATGTATAATACCACCACTACAATACAACATGTATAATACCACCACTACAATACAACATGTATAATACCACCACTACAATACAACATGTATAATACCACCACTACAATACAACATGTATAATACCACCACTACAATACAACATGTATAATACCACCACTACAATACAACATGTATAATACCACCACTACAATACAACATGTATAATACCACCACTACAATACAACATGTATAATACCACCACTACAATACAACATGTATAATACCAACACTACATATCTACAATACAACATGTACAATACCACCACTACAACATGTATAATACCACCACTACAATACAACATGTATAATACCACCACTACAATACAACATGTATAATACCACCACTACAATACAACATGTATAATACCACCAGTACAATACAACATGTATAATACCACCACTACAATACAACATGTATAATACCACCACTACAATTCAACATGTATAATACCACCACTACAATACAACATGTATAATACCACCACTACAATACAACATGTATAATACCACCACTACAATACAACATGTATAATACCACCACTACAATACAACATGTATAATACCACCACTACAATACAACATGTATAATACCACCACTACAATACAACATGTATAATACCACCACTACAATACAACATGTATAATACCACCACTACAATACAACATGTATAATACCACCACTACATATCTACAATACAACATGTATAATACCACCACTACAATACAACATGTATAACACCACCACTACAATACAACATGTATAATACCACCACTACAATACAACATGTATAATACCACCACTACAATACAACATGTATAACACCACCACTACAATACAACATGTATAATACCACCACTACAATACAACATGTATAATACCACCACTACATATCTACAATACAACATGTATAATACCACCACTACAATACAACATGTATAATACCACCACTACAATACAACATGTATAACACCACCATTACAATACAACATGTATAATACCACCACTACAATACAACATGTATAATACCACCACTACAATACAACATGTATAATACCACCACTACAATACAACATGTATAATACCACCACTACAATACAACATGTATAATACCACCACTACATATCTACAATACAACATGTATAATACCACCACTACAATACTACATGTATAATACCACCACTACAATACAACATGTATAATACCACCACTACAATACAACATGTACAATACCACCACTACAATACAACATGTATAATACCACCACTACAATACTACATGTATAATACCACCACTACAATACAACATGTATAATACCACCACTACATATCTACATGTATAATACCACCACTACAATACAACATGTATAAAACCACCACTACAATACAACATGTATAATACCACCACTACATATCTACAATACAACATGTATAACACCATCACTACAATACAACATGTATAATACCACCACTACAATACAACATGTATAATACCACCACTACAATACAACATGTATAATACCACCACTACAATACAACATGTATAATACCACCACTACAATACAACATGTATAATACCACCACTACAATACAACATGTATAATACCACCACTACAATACAACATGTATAATACCACCACTACAATACAACATGTATAATACCACCACTACAATACAACATGTATAATACCACCACTACAATACAACATGTATAATACCACCACTACAATACAACATGTATAATACCACCACTACAATACAACATGTATAATACCACCACTACAATACAACATGTATAATACCACCACTACAATACAACATGTATAATACCACCACTACAATACAACATGTATAATACCACCACTACAATACAACATGTATAATACCACCACTACAATACAACATGTATAATACCAACACTACATATCTACAATACAACATGTACAATACCACCACTACAACATGTATAATACCACCACTACAATACAACATGTATAATACCACCACTACAATACAACATGTATAATACCACCACTACAATACAACATGTATAATACCACCACTACAATACAACATGTATAATACCAACACTACAATACAACATGTATAATACCACCACTACAATACAACATGTATAATACCACCACTACAATACAACATGTATAATACCACCACTACAATACAACATGTATAATACCACCACTACAATACAACATGTATAATACCACCACTACAATACAACATGTATAATACCACCACTACAATACAACATGTATAATACCACCACTACAATACAACATGTATAATACCACCACTACAATACAACATGTATAATACCACCACTACAATACAACATGTATAATACCACCACTACAATACAACATGTATAATACCACCACTACAATACAACATGTATAATACCAACACTACATATCTACAATACAACATGTACAATACCACCACTACAACATGTATAATACCACCACTACAATACAACATGTATAATACCACCACTACAATACAACATGTATAATACCACCACTACAATACAACATGTATAATACCACCACTACAATACAACATGTATAATACCAACACTACAATACAACATGTATAATACCACCACTACAATACAACATGTATAATACCACCACTACAATACAACATGTATAATACCACCACTACAATACAACATGTATAATACCACCACTACAATACAACATGTATAATACCACCACTACAATACAACATGTATAATACCACCACTACAATACAACATGTATAATACCACCACTACAATACAACATGTATAATACCACCACTACAATACAACATGTATAATACCACCACTACAATACAACATGTATAATACCACCACTACAATACAACATGTATAATACCACCACTACATATCTACAATACAACATGTATAATACCACCACTACAATACAACATGTATAACACCACCACTACAATACAACATGTATAATACCACCACTACAATACAACATGTATAATACCACCACTACAATACAACATGTATAACACCACCACTACAATACAACATGTATAATACCACCACTACAATACAACATGTATAATACCACCACTACATATCTACAATACAACATGTATAATACCACCACTACAATACAACATGTATAATACCACCACTACAATACAACATGTATAACACCACCATTACAATACAACATGTATAATACCACCACTACAATACAACATGTATAATACCACCACTACAATACAACATGTATAATACCACCACTACAATACAACATGTATAATACCACCACTACAATACAACATGTATAATACCACCACTACATATCTACAATACAACATGTATAATACCACCACTACAATACAACATGTATAATACCACCACTACAATACAACATGTATAATACCACCACTACAATACAACATGTACAATACCACCACTACAATACAACATGTATAATACCACCACTACAATACTACATGTATAATACCACCACTACAATACAACATGTATAATACCACCACTACATATCTACATGTATAATACCACCACTACAATACAACATGTATAAAACCACCACTACAATACAACATGTATAATACCACCACTACATATCTACAATACAACATGTATAACACCATCACTACAATACAACATGTATAATACCACCACTACAATACAACATGTATAATACCACCACTACAATACAACATGTATAATACCACCACTACAATACAACATGTATAATACCACCACTACAATACAACATGTATAATACCACCACTACAATACAACATGTATAATACCACCACTACAATACAACATGTATAATACCACCACTACAATACAACATGTATAATACCACCACTACAATACAACATGTATAATACCACCACTACAATACAACATGTATAATACCACCACTACAATACAACATGTATAATACCACCACTACAATACAACATGTATAATACCACCACTACAATACAACATGTATAATACCACCACTACAATACAACATGTATAATACCACCACTACAATACAACATGTATAATACCACCACTACAATACAACATGTATAATACCACCACTACAATACAACATGTATAATACCACCACTACAATACAACATGTATAATACCAACACTACATATCTACAATACAACATGTACAATACCACCACTACAACATGTATAATACCACCACTACAATACAACATGTATAATACCACCACTACAATACAACATGTATAATACCACCACTACAATACAACATGTATAATACCAACACTACATATCTACAATACAACATGTATAATACCACCACTACAATACAACATGTATAATACCACCACTACATATCTACAATACAACATGTATAATACCACCACTACAATACAACATGTATAATACCACCACTACAATACAACATGTATAATACCACCACTACAATACAACATGTATAACACCACCACTACAATACAACATGTATAATACCACCACTACAATACAACAAGTATAATACCACCACTACAATACAACATGTATAATACCACCACTACAATACAACATGTATAATACCACCACTACAATACAACATGTATGATACCACCACTACAATACAACATGTATAATACCACCACTACAATACAACATGTATAATACCACCACTACAATACAACATGTATAATACCACCACTACAATACAACATGTATAAAACCACCACTACAATACAACATGTATAATACCACCACTACAATACAACATGTATAATACCACCACTACAATACAACATGTATAATACCACCACTACATATCTACAATACAACATGTATAATACCACCACTACAACATGTATAATACCACCACTACAATACAACATGTATAATACCACCACTACAATACAACATGTATAATACCACCACTACAATACAACATGTATAATACCACCACTACAATACAACATGTATAATACCACCACTACAATACAACATGTATAATACCACCACTACAATACAACATGTATAATACCACCACTACAATACAACATGTATAATACCACCACTACAATACAACATGTATAATACCACCACTACAATACAACATGTATAATACCACCAGTACAATACAACATGTATAATACCAACACTACAATACAACATGTATAATACCACCACTACAATACAACACGTATAATACCACCACTACAATACAACATGTATAATACCACCACTACAATACAACATGTATAATACCACCACTACAATACAACATGTATAATACCACCACTACAATACAACATGTATAATACCACCACTACAATACAACATGTATAATACCACCACTACAATACAACACGTATAATACCACCACTACAATACAACATGTATAATACCACCACTACAATACAACATGTATAATACCACCACTACATATCTACAATACAACATGTATAATACCACCACTACAATACAACATGTATAACACCACCACTACAATACAACATGTATAATACCACCACTACAATACAACATGTATAATACCACCACTACAATACAACATGTATAATACCACCACTACATATCTACAATACAACATGTATAATACCACCACTACAATACAACATGTATAACACCACCACTACAATACAACATGTATAATACCACCACTACAATACAACATGTATAATACCACCACTACAATACAACATGTATAATACCACCACTACAATACAACATGTATAATACCACCACTACAATACAACATGTATAATACCACCACTACAATACAACATGTATAATACCACCACTACAATACAACATGTATAATATCACCACTACATATCTACAATACAACATGTACAATACCACCACTACAATACAACATGTATAATACCACCACTACAATACAACATGTATAATACCACCACTACAATACAACATGTATAATACCACCACTACAATACAACATGTATAATACCACCACTACAATACAACATGTATAATACCACCACTACAATACAACATGTATAATACCACCACTACAATACAACATGTATAATACCACCACTACAATACAACATGTATAATACCACCACTACAATACAACATGTATAATACCACCACTACAATACAACATGTATAATACCACCACTACATATCTACAATACAACATGTATAATACCACCACTACAACATGTATAATACCACCACTACAATACAACATGTATAATACCACCACTACAATACAACATGTGTAATACCACCACTACAATACAACATGTATAATACCAACACTACATATCTACAATACAACATGTACAATACCACCACTAGAATACAACACGTATAATACCACCACTACAATACAACATGTATAATACCACCACTACAATACAACATGTATAATACCACCACTACAATACAACATGTATAATACCACCACTACAATACAACATGTATAATACCACCACTACAATACAACATGTATAATACCACCACTACAATACAACATGTATAATACCACCACTACATATCTACAATACAACATGTATAATACCACCACTACAATACAACATGTATAACACCACCACTACAATACAACATGTATAACACCACCACTACAATACAACATGTATAATACCACCACTACAATACAACATGTATAATACCACCACTACAATACAACATGTATAATACCACCACTACAATACAACATGTATAATACCACCACTACAATACAACATGTATAATACCACCACTACAATACAACATGTATAATACCACCACTACAATACAACATGTATAATACCACCACTACAATACAACATGTATAATACCACCACTACAATACAACATGTATAATACCACCACTACAATACAACATGTATAATACCACCACTACAATACAACATGTATAATACCACCACTACAATACAACATGTATAATACCACCACTACAATACAACATGTATAATACCACCACTACAATACAACATGTATAATACCACCACTACAATACAACATGTATAATACCACCACTACAATACAACATGTATAATACCACCACTACAATACAACATGTATAATACCACCACTACAATACAACATGTATAATACCACCACTACAATACAACATGTATAATACCACCACTACAATACAACATGTATAATACCACCACTACAATACAACATGTATAATACCACCACTACAATACAACATGTATAATACCACCACTACAATACAACATGTATAATACCACCACTACAATACAACATGTATAATACCACCACTACAATACAACATGTATAATACCACCACTACAATCTACAATACAACATGTATAATACCACCACTACAATACAACATGTATAATACCACCACTACAATACAACATGTATAATACCACCACTACAATACAACATGTATAATACCACCACTACAATACAACATGTATAATACCACCACTACAATACAACATGTATAATACCACCACTACAATACAACATGTATAATACCACCACTACAACATGTATAATACCACCACTACAATACAACATGTATAATACCACCACTACAATACAACATGTATAATACCACCACTACAATACAACATGTATAATACCACCACTACAACATGTATAATACCACCACTACAATACAACATGTATAATACCACCACTACAATACAACATGTATAATACCACCAAACTACAATACAACATGTATAATACCACCACTACAATACAACATGTATAATACCACCACTACAATACAACATGTATAATACCACCACTACAATACAACATGTATAATACCACCACTACAATACAACATGTATAATACCACCACTACAATACAACATGTATAATACCACCACTACAATACAACATGTATAATACCACCACTACAATACAACATGTATAATACCACCACTACAATACAACATGTATAATACCACCACTACAATACAACATGTATAATACCACCACTACAATACAACATGTATAATACCACCACTACAATACAACATGTATAATACCACCACTACAATACAACATGTATAATACCACCACTACAATACAACATGTATAATACCACCACTACAATACAACATGTATAATACCACCACTACAATACAACATGTATAATACCACCACTACAATACAACATGTATAATACCACCACTACAATACAACATGTATAATACCACCACTACAATACAACATGTATAATACCACCACTACAATACAACATGTATAATACCACCACTACAATACAACATGTATAATACCACCACTACAATACAACATGTATAATACCACCACTACAATACAACATGTATAATACCACCACTACAATACAACATGTATAATACCACCACTACAATACAACATGTATAATACCACCACTACAATACAACATGTATAATACCACCACTACAATACAACATGTATAATACCACCACTACAATACAACATGTATAATACCACCACTACAATACAACATGTATAATACCACCACTACAATACAACATGTATAATACCACCACTACAATACAACATGTATAATACCACCACTACAATACAACATGTATAATACCACCACTACAATACAACATGTATAATACCACCACTACAATACAACATGTATAATACCACCACTACAATACAACATGTATAATACCACCACTACAATACAACATGTATAATACCACCACTACAATACAACATGTATAATACCACCACTACAATACAACATGTATAATACCACCACTACAATACAACATGTATAATACCACCACTACAATACAACATGTATAATACCACCACTACAATACAACATGTATAATACCACCACTACAATACAACATGTATAATACCACCACTACAATACAACATGTATAATACCACCACTACAATACAACATGTATAATACCACCACTACAATACAACATGTATAATACCACCACTACAATACAACATGTATAATACCACCACTACAATACAACATGTATAATACCACCACTACAATACAATACAACATGTATAATACCACCACTACAATACAACATGTATAATACCACCACTACAATACAACATGTATAATACCACCACTACAATACAACATGTATAATACCACCACTACAATACAACATGTATAATACCACCACTACAATACAACATGTATAATACCACCACTACAATACAACATGTATAATACCACCACTACAACATGTATAATACCACCACTACAATACAACATGTATAATACCACCACTACAATACAACATGTATAATACCACCACTACAATACAACATGTATAATACCACCACTACATACAACATGTATAATACCACCACTACAATACAACATGTATAATACCACCACTACAATACAACATGTATAATACCACCACTCATCTACAATACAACATGTATAATACCACCACTACAATACAACATGTATAATACCACCACTACAATACAACATGTATAATACCACCACTACAATACAACATGTATAATACCACCACTACAATACAACATGTATAATACCACCACTACAATACAACATGTATAATACCACCACTACAATACAACATGTATAATACCACCACTACAATACAACATGTATAATACCACCACTACAATACAACATGTATAATACCACCACTACAATACAACATGTATAATACCACCACTACAATACAACATGTATAATACCACCACTACAATACAACATGTATAATACCACCACTACAATACAACATGTATAATACCACCACTACAATACAACATGTATAATACCACCACTACAATACAACATGTATAATACCACCACTACAATACAACATGTATAATACCACCACTACAATACAACATGTATAATACCACCACTACAATACAACATGTATAATACCACCACTACAATACAACATGTATAATACCACCACTACAATACAACATGTATAATACCACCACTACAATACAACATGTATAATACCACCACTACAATACAACATGTATAATACCACCACTACAATACAACATGTATAATACCACCACTACAATACAACATGTATAATACCACCACTACAATACAACATGTATAATACCACCACTACAATACAACATGTATAATACCACCACTACAATACAACATGTATAATACCACCACTACAATACAACATGTATAATACCACCACTACAATACAACATGTATAATACCACCACTACAATACAACATGTATAATACCACCACTACAATACAACATGTATAATACCACCACTACAATACAACATGTATAATACCACCACTACAATACAACATGTATAATACCACCACTACAATACAACATGTATAATACCACCACTACAATACAACATGTATAATACCACCACTACAATACAACATGTATAATACCACCACTACAATACAACATGTATAATACCACCACTACAATACAACATGTATAATACCACCACTACAATACAACATGTATAATACCACCACTACAATACAACATGTATAATACCACCACTACAATACAACATGTATAATACCACCACTACAATACAACATGTATAATACCACCACTACAATACAACATGTATAATACCACCACTACAATACAACATGTATAATACCACCACTACAATACAACATGTATAATACCACCACTACAATACAACATGTATAATACCACCACTACAATACAACATGTATAATACCACCACTACAATACAACATGTATAATACCACCACTACAATACAACATGTATAATACCACCACTACAATACAACATGTATAATACCACCACTACAATACAACATGTATAATACCACCACTACAATACAACATGTATAATACCACCACTACAATACAACATGTATAATACCACCACTACAATACAACATGTATAATACCACCACTACAATACAACATGTATAATACCACACTACATATCTACAATACAACATGTATAATACCACCACTACAATACAACATGTATAATACCACCACTACAATACAACATGTATAATACCACCACTACAATACAACATGTATAATACCACCACTACAATACAACATGTATAATACCACACTACACTACAATACAACATGTATAATACCACCACTACAATACAACATGTATAATACCACCACTACAATACAACATGTATAATACCACCACTACAATACAACATGTATAATACCACCACTACAATACAACATGTATAATACCACCACTACAATACAACATGTATAATACCACCACTACAATACAACATGTATAATACCACCACTACAATACAACATGTATAATACCACCACTACAATACAACATGTATAATACCACCACTACAATACAACATGTATAATACCACCACTACATATCTACAATACAACATGTATAATACCACCACTACAATACAACATGTATAATACCACCACTACAATACAACATGTATAATACCACCACTACATACTACAATACAACATGTATAATACCACCACTACAATACAACATGTATAATACCACCACTACAATACAACATGTATAATACCACCACTACAATACAACATGTATAATACCACCACTACAATACAACATGTATAATACCACCACTACAATACAACATGTATAATACCACCACTACAATACAACATGTATAATACCACCACTACAATACAACATGTATAATACCACCACTACAATACAACATGTATAATACCACCACTACAATACAACATGTATAATACCACCACTACAATACAACATGTATAATACCACCACTACATATCTACAATACAACATGTATAATACCACCACTACAATACAACATGTATAATACCACCACTACAATACAACATGTATAATACCACCACTACAATACAACATGTATAATACCACCACTACAATACAACATGTATAATACCACCACTACAATACAACATGTATAATACCACCACTACAATACAACATGTATAATACCACCACTACAACATGTATAATACCACCACTACAATACAACATGTATAATACCACCACTACAATACAACATGTATAATACCACCACTACAATACAACATGTATAATACCACCACTACAACTACAATACAACATGTATAATACCACCACTACAATACAACATGTATAATACCACCACTACAACATGTATAATACCACCACTACAATACAACATGTATAATACCACCACTACAATACAACATGTATAATACCACCACTACAACTACAATACAACATGTATAATACCACCACTACAATACAACATGTATAATACCACCACTACAATACAACATGTATAATACCACCACTACAATACAACATGTATAATACCACCACTACAATACAACATGTATAATACCACCACTACAATACAACATGTATAATACCACCACTACAATACAACATGTATAATACCACCACTACAATACAACATGTATAATACCACCACTACAATACAACATGTATAATACCACCACTACAATACAACATGTATAATACCACCACTACAATACAACATGTATAATACCACCACTACAATACAACATGTATAATACCACCACTACAATACAACATGTATAATACCACCACTACAATACAACATGTATAATACCACCACTACAATACAACATGTATAATACCACCACTACAATACAACATGTATAATACCACCACTACAATACAACATGTATAATACCACCACTACAATACAACATGTATAATACCACCACTACAATACAACATGTATAATACCACCACTACAATACAACATGTATAATACCACCACTACAATACAACATGTATAATACCACCACTACAATACAACATGTATAATACCACCACTACAATACAACATGTATAATACCACCACTACAATACAACATGTATAATACCACCACTACAATACAACATGTATAATACCACCACTACAATACAACATGTATAATACCACCACTACAATACAACATGTATAATACCACCACTACAATACAACATGTATAATACCACCACTACAATACAACATGTATAATACCACCACTACAATACAACATGTATAATACCACCACTACAATACAACATGTATAATACCACCACTACAATACAACATGTATAATACCACCACTACAATACAACATGTATAATACCACCACTACAATACAACATGTATAATACCACCACTACAATACAACATGTATAATACCACCACTACAATACAACATGTATAATACCACCACTACAATACAACATGTATAATACCACCACTACAATACAACATGTATAATACCACCACTACAATACAACATGTATAATACCACCACTACAATACAACATGTATAATACCACCACTACAATACAACATGTATAATACCACCACTACAATACAACATGTATAATACCACCACTACAATACAACATGTATAATACCACCACTACAATACAACATGTATAATACCACCACTACAATACAACATGTATAATACCACCACTACAATACAACATGTATAATACCACCACTACAATACAACATGTATAATACCACCACTACAATACAACATGTATAATACCACCACTACAATACAACATGTATAATACCACCACTACAATACAACATGTATAATACCACCACTACAATACAACATGTATAATACCACCACTACAATACAACATGTATAATACCACCACTACAATACAACATGTATAATACCACCACTACAATACAACATGTATAATACCACCACTACAATACAACATGTATAATACCACCACTACAATACAACATGTATAATACCACCACTACAATACAACATGTATAATACCACCACTACAATACAACATGTATAATACCACCACTACAATACAACATGTATAATACCACCACTACAATACAACATGTATAATACCACCACTACAATACAACATGTATAATACCACCACTACAATACAACATGTATAATACCACCACTACAATACAACATGTATAATACCACCACTACAATACAACATGTATAATACCACCACTACAATACAACATGTATAATACCACCACTACAATACAACATGTATAATACCACCACTACAATACAACATGTATAATACCACCACTACAATACAACATGTATAATACCACCACTACAATACAACATGTATAATACCACCACTACAATACAACATGTATAATACCACCACTACAATACAACATGTATAATACCACCACTACAATACAACATGTATAATACCACCACTACAATACAACATGTATAATACCACCACTACAATACAACATGTATAATACCACCACTACAATACAACATGTATAATACCACCACTACAATACAACATGTATAATACCACCACTACAATACAACATGTATAATACCACCACTACAATACAACATGTATAATACCACCACTACAATACAACATGTATAATACCACCACTACAATACAACATGTATAATACCACCACTACAATACAACATGTATAATACCACCACTACAATACAACATGTATAATACCACCACTACAATACAACATGTATAATACCACCACTACAATACAACATGTATAATACCACCACTACAATACAACATGTATAATACCACCACTACAATACAACATGTATAATACCACCACTACAATACAACATGTATAATACCACCACTACAATACAACATGTATAATACCACACTACATATCTACAATACAACATGTATAATACCACCACTACAATACAACATGTATAATACCACCACTACAATACAACATGTATAATACCACCACTACAATACAACATGTATAATACCACCACTACAATACAACATGTATAATACCACCACTACAATACAACATGTATAATACCACCACTACAATACAACATGTATAATACCACCACTACAATACAACATGTATAATACCACCACTACAATACAACATGTATAATACCACCACTACAATACAACATGTATAATACCACCACTACATACTGCAATACAACATGTATAATACCACCACTACAATACAACATGTATAATACCACCACTACAATACAACATGTATAATACCACCACTACATATCTACAATACAACATGTATAATACCACCACTACAATACAACATGTATAATACCACCACTACAATACAACATGTATAATACCACCACTACAATACAACATGTATAATACCACCACTACAATACAACATGTATAATACCACCACTACAACACAACATGTATAATACCACCACTACAATACAACATGTATAATACCACCACTACAATACAACATGTATAATACCACCACTACAATACAACATGTATAATACCACCACTACAATACAACATGTATAATACCACCACTACAATACAACATGTATAATACCACCACTACATATCTACAATACAACATGTATAATACCACCACTACAATACAACATGTATAATACCACCACTACAATACAACATGTATAATACCACCACTACAATACAACATGTATAATACCACCACTACAATACAACATGTATAATACCACCACTACAATACAACATGTATAATACCATCACTACAATACAACATGTATAATACCACCACTACAACATGTATAATACCACCACTACAATACAACATGTATAATACCACCACTACAATACAACATGTATAATACCACCACTACAATACAACATGTATAATATCACCACTACAACATGTATAATACCACCACTACAATACAACATGTATAATACCACCACTACAATACAACATGTATAATACCACCACTACATATCTACAATACAACATGTATAATACCACCACTACAATACAACATGTATAATACCACCACTACAATACAACATGTATAATACCACCACTACAATACAACATGTATAATACCACCACTACAATACAACATGTATAATACCACCACTACAATACAACATGTATAATACCACCACTACAATACAACATGTATAATACCACCACTACAATACAACATGTATAATACCACCACTACAATACAACATGTATAATACCACCACTACAATACAACATGTATAATACCACCACTACAATACAACATGTATAATACCACCACTACAATACAACATGTATAATACCACCACTACAATACAACATGTATAATACCACCACTACAATACAACATGTATAATACCACCACTACAATACAACATGTATAATACCACCACTACAATACAACATGTATAATACCACCACTACAATACAACATGTATAATACCACCACTACAATACAACATGTATAATACCACCACTACAATACAACATGTATAATACCACCACTACAATACAACATGTATAATACCACCACTACAATACAACATGTATAATACCACCACTACAATACAACATGTATAATACCACCACTACAATACAACATGTATAATACCACCACTACAATACAACATGTATAATACCACCACTACAATACAACATGTATAATACCACCACTACAATACAACATGTATAATACCACCACTACAATACAACATGTATAATACCACCACTACAATACAACATGTATAATACCACCACTACAATACAACATGTATAATACCACCACTACAATACAACATGTATAATACCATCACTACAATACAACATGTATAATACCACCACTACAATACAACATGTATAATACCACCATTACAATACAACATGTGTAATACCACCACTACAATACAACATGTATAATACCACCACTACAACACAACATGTATAATACCACCACTACAATACAACATGTATAATACCACCACTACAATACAACATGTATAATACCACCACTACAATACAACATGTATAATACCACCACTACAATACAACATGTATAATACCACCACTACAATACAACATGTATAATACCACCACTACAATACAACATGTATAATACCACCACTACAATACAACATGTATAATACCACCACTACAATACAACATGTATAATACCACCACTACAATACAACATGTATAATACCACCACTACAATACAACATGTATAATACCACCACTACAATACAACATGTATAATACCACCACTACAATACAACATGTATAATACCACCACTACAATACAACATGTATAATACCACCACTACAATACAACATGTATAATACCACCACTACAATACAACATGTATAATACCACCACTACATATCTACAATACAACATGTATAATACCACCACTACAATACAACATGTATAATACCACCACTACAATACAACATGTATAATACCACCACTACAATACAACATGTATAATACCACCACTACAATACAACATGTATAATACCACCACTACAATACAACATGTATAATACCACCACTACAATACAACATGTATAATACCACCACTACAACATGTATAATACCACCACTACAATACAACATGTATAATACCACCACTACAATACAACATGTATAATACCACCACTACAATACAACATGTATAATACCACCACTACAACATGTATAATACCACCACTACAATACAACATGTATAATACCACCACTACAATACAACATGTATAATACCACCACTACATATCTACAATACAACATGTATAATACCACCACTACAATACAACATGTATAATACCACCACTACATATCTACAATACAACATGTATAATACCACCACTACAATACAACATGTATAATACCACCACTACAATACAACATGTATAATACCACCACTACAATACAACATGTATAATACCACCACTACAATACAACATGTATAATACCACCACTACAATACAACATGTATAATACCACCACTACAATACAACATGTATAATACCACCACTACAATACAACATGTATAATACCACCACTACAATACAACATGTATAATACCACCACTACAATACAACATGTATAATACCACCACTACAATACAACATGTATAATACCACCACTACAATACAACATGTATAATACCACCACTACAATACAACATGTATAATACCACCACTACAATACAACATGTATAATACCACCACTACAATACAACATGTATAATACCACCACTACAATACAACATGTATAATACCACCACTACAATACAACATGTATAATACCACCACTACAATACAACATGTATAATACCACCACTACAATACAACATGTATAATACCACCACTACAATACAACATGTATAATACCACCACTACAATACAACATGTATAATACCACCACTACAATACAACATGTATAATACCACCACTACAATACAACATGTATAATACCAAACCTACAATACAACATGTATAATACCACCACTACAATACAACATGTATAATACCACCACTACAATACAACATGTATAATACCACCACTACAATACAACATGTATAATACCATCACTACAATACAACATGTATAATACCACCACTACAATACAACATGTATAATACCACCATTACAATACAACATGTATAATACCACCACTACAATACAACATGTATAATACCACCACTACAACACAACATGTATAATACCACCACTACAATACAACATGTATAATACCATCACTACAATACAACATGTATAATACCACCACTACAATACAACATGTATAATACCACCACTACAATACAACATGTATAATACCACCAGTACAATACAACATGTATAATACCACCACTACAATACAACATGTATAATACAACCACTACAATACAACATGTATAATACCACCACTACAATACAACATGTATAATACCACCACTACAATACAACATGTATAATACCACCACTACAATACAACATGTATAATACCACCACTACAATACAACATGTATAATACCACCACTACAATACAACATGTATAATACCACCACTACAATACAACATGTATAATACCACCACTACAATACAACATGTATAATACCACCACTACAATACAACATGTATAATACCACCACTACAATACAACATGTATAATACCACCACTACAATACAACATGTATAATACCACCACTACAATACAACATGTATAATACCACTACTACATATCTACAATACAACATGTATAATACCACCACTACAATACAACATGTATAACACCACCACTACAATACAACATGTATAATACCACCACTACAATACAACATGTATAATACCACCACTACAATACAACATGTATAATACCACTACTACATATCTACAATACAACATGTATAATACCACCACTACAATACAACATGTATAACACCACCACTACAATACAACATGTATAACACCACCACTACAATACAACATGTATAATACCACCACTACAATACAACATGTATAATACCACCACTACAATACAACATGTATAATACCACCACTACAATACAACATGTATAATACCACCACTACAATACAACATGTATAATACCACCACTACAATACAACATGTATAATACCACCACTACAATACAACATGTATAATACCACCACTACATATCTACAATACAACATGTATAATACCACCACTACAATACAACATGTATAATACCACCACTACAATACAACATGTATAATACCACCACTACATATCTACAATACAACATGTATAATACCACCACTACAATACAACATGTATAATACCACCACTACAATACAACATGTATAATACCACCACTACAATACAACATGTATAATACCACTACTACAATACAACATGTATAATACCACCACTACAACACAACATGTATAATACCACCACTACAATACAACATGTATAATACCACCACTACAATACAACATGTATAATACCACCACTACAATACAACATGTATAATACCACCAGTACAATACAATATGTATAATACCACCACTACAATACAACATGTATAATACCACCACTACATATCTACAATACAACATGTACAATACCACCACTACAATACAACATGTATAATACCACCAATACAATACAACATGTATAATACCACCACTACTACAATACAACATGTATAATACCACCACTACAATACAACATGTATAATACCATCACTACAATACAACATGTATAATACCTCCACTACAATACAACATGTATAATATCACCACTACAATACAACATGTATAATACCACCAGTACAATACAACATGTATAATACCACCACTACAATACAACATGTATAATACCACCACTACAATACAACATGTATAATACCACCACTACAATACAACATGTATAATACCACCACTACAATACAACATGTATAATACCACCACTACAATACAACATGTATAATACCACCACTACAATACAACATGTATAATACCACCACTACAATACAACATGTATAATACCACCACTACAATACAACATGTATAATACCACCACTACAATACAACATGTATAATACCACCACTACAATACAACATGTATAATACCACCACTACAATACAACATGTATAATACCACCACTACAATACAACATGTATAATACCACCACTACATATCTACAATACAACATGTATAATACCACCACTACAATACAACATGTATAATACCACCACTACAATACAACATGTATAATACCACCACTACATATCTACAATACAACATGTATAATACC